>NC_037685.1:1764816-1817286 GCF_003255815.1 Theropithecus gelada | reverse complement strand
TCATGCTGCTATAAAGACACATGCACACGTATGTTTATTGTGGCACTATTCACAATAGCAAAGACTTGGAATCAACCCAAATGTCCATCAGTGACAGACTGGATTAAGAAAATGTGGCACATATACACCATGGAATACTATGCAGCCATCAAAAAGGATGAGTTTGTGTCCTTTGTAGGGACATGGATGCAGTTGGAAACCATCATTCTTAGCAAACTATCACAAGAACAGAAAACCAAACACTGCATGTTCCCACTCATAGGTGGGAACTGAACAATGAGATCACTTGGACTCGGGAAGGGGAACATCACACACCGGGGCCTATCATGGGGAGGGGGGAGGGGGGAGGGATTGCATTGGGAGTTATACCTGATGTAAATGACGAGTTGATGGGTGCTGACGAGTTGATGGGTGCAGCACAGCAACATGGCACAAGTATACATATGTAACAAACCTGCACGTTATGCACATGTACCCTAGAACTTAAAGTATAATAATAATAAAAAATAAAAATAAATAAAAATAAAACGCAAGCTATTAAATATCAATGTGTTTGCTTTTATTTTTCTTTTTAAAAATTTTTTTTGAGGTGAGAACACTTAAAATCTATTCTTAGCAATTTTCAAGTATACAGTTCATTGTTATTAACTATAGTCATAGCGTGTTGTGCCACAGATCTATTGAACTTACCCCTCCTGTCTAACTAAAATTTTATATCCCTTGACTACCATCTTCCCAATTCTGCTCCTTTTCCGTAGTGTATTTCTTAACTTTTAAAAAATAGAATTTATTTTTTTAGAGCAGTTTTAGGTTCACAGCAAAATTGAGGGGACTGTACAGGAGTGGAACACTTGTGACAATTGATGAACTTATGTTCACACATCATTATCACCCAAAATCCCTAGCTTACATTAGGGTTTATTCTTGGTGTTGTATGTTTTATAAGCTTGGACAAACATACAATGAAACATGTCCATCATTATAGTACTACGTAGAGTAGTTTTAGTGCCCTGAAAATTCTCTGTGTCTGCCTGTTGATCTCTCTTTCCCATCCAAACCCTGACAATCACTGATTGTTTTACTGTGTATATAATTTTGGCTGTTCCAGAAAGTCATAGATGGAATCATATTGCATGCAGCCTTTTACAGATTGGCTTATTTCACTTAGTAATATGTACTTAAGCTTCCTCTATGTATTTTCATAACTTTTCCACATGACTAATATAAAATTTTTTTATCTCTTTTCCAGAATATTTGTATAGAGAATAGCCTTGGAAGATAGACACAGTACTTTCCTTCAGGGCAGGAAGTAGATATAATCCCTCAACAGAACCATACATATGTTATCTCTGTGGAATAATATTTGAACAGGTTTACTAGAAACTTACTTACACAATTAAGGGTTTCCTAAACTCAGGATTCCTTAGTTGTAACACAAACCCATTGTTTATGTGCAGCACCCATCTGGGCCACTCCACATTGCTTCTATGGGACTTGGGTCTTAAGGGAACTGATGCAGGCATACAACTCATTCTGCCTCTTGTAACATAACTAATAAAAGTATCTGACTCTAACACAGAAAGCTCAATTCTTCTGCCACCATCAATAACGTAGTGGCATGCAAGCTACTTAAGTTCAAAGTAAGCCATAATATCAGATATTTTATAGCTATTAACACTTTACTATATACAAAAGTACACAGGAACATAATGTTAAATAACATATTATACATCATTGTATTGGTGCTATATAATTATATGGGCAAGTTGTACAGTTCATAAATGTACAGTTTGATGAATTTTGGCAAATATGCACCTGTCAACACCCCAATAAGATATAGACAAGTTCGTCATTTTAGAAATTTATTTTATTCCTTTTAACCAGCCCCTTCTGTGAGCCTTTCTAGTCAATGATTCTTCTTTCTATCTCTGCAAATTAGGTTGCCTTTCTCTTGAAGTTCATTTAAATTAAATCGTTTTGTGTGGGCTTTTTTGTGTCTGCTTCTTTTTCTTAAAATAATTTTCCTGGCCGGGCGCAGTGGCTCAAGCCTGTAATCCCAGCACTTTGGGAGGCCGAGGCGGGTGGATCACAAGGTCAGGAGATCGAGACTATCCTGGCTAACATGGTGAAACCCCGTCTCTACTAAAAATACAAAAAACTAGCCGGGCGCGGTAGCAGGCGCCTGTAGTCCCAGCTACTTGGGAGGCTGAGGCGGGAGAATGGCGTGAACCCGGGGGGCGGAGCTTGCAGTGAGCCGAGATCGCGCCACTGCACTCCAGCCTGGGCGACACAGTGAGACTCTGTCTCAAAAAAAAAAAAAATAAAATAAAAAAAAATAATTTTCCTGAGAGTAATTCATGAGGTGTAATTATATTTTGTTAATTATTGTTAAGTATAATTTCCTTGAAGTGATGTGTGATAATTTCTTACTCTTCTGTTAATAGACATTTGGATTGTTTCTAGTTTTTGTTTCTTTTGAATAAAACTGCATCAAATATTCTTGTATTCACCTCCTTATGGACATATTTTCATATCTTTTAGGTAAATACCTGGAAGTAGAATGACTGCCTCACATAAAGTAATATAAAATAGGAGTATATTGATCTTTTATAGGAAGCTTTCAGCTAAATTCCAAAGTGGCTCTATCATTTCATATTCTACTGACAAAGTATGAGAGTTCCATTTACTCTTCCTCTCTAATATTTTGTCACTTTAATTATAACCTTCCTAGTGGATGTGAAGTTATATCTAATGGTAGTTTTACTTTGCATTTCCCGGATGAAAAGCAATATTGAACAACTTTTCATGCGCTTCTTCGTTATTGGTACATATGCCTTTGCAGAGTGCCTTCCAATATGTTTGCTGCCCATTAAAAAAAAAAAAAAAACACACAACTGTGTTAAGCCGGATGCAGTGGCTCATGTCTGTAATCCCGGCACTTTGGCAGGCCAAGGTAGGTGTATCATTTGATACCAGGAGTTTGAGACTAGCCTGGCCAATATGGCGAAACTCCGTCTCTACTAAAAATACAAAAAATTAGCGGGGTGTGGTGGCACGTGCCTGTAATCCCTATTACTCGGGATACTGAGGCAGGAGAATTGCTTGAATCTGGGAGGCAGATGTTGCAGTGAGCCAAGATCACACCACTGCACTCCAGCCTGGGTGACAAGAGCAAAACCCCATCTCAACACACATACACACACACACACACACCCCCTGTGTTATCTTCTTACTGTTTATTTGTACAAATATATTACACATGTTTTCCCACACACATATGTTTAGATAGACGTATATTAAAATATTTTCTCTCAATCTATAGCTTTCAATTTTATGTACTTACTGGCGGCTTCTAAGTCAGTTTTAATTTTTATGAAGTCTTATTTATCTTTTCTTTCCCTTTTTTTTTTGTTAAGTGCATCATAGGTAAATGCTCAATACAGTGTGAACTATTTTATTATGATGTGAGGTATGGGCTAAAGTACATTGTTTATCTTACATTGTTTTTCTTAACAGATACAAGATTTCTTTGACACGTTTGTTGAAGACTTGGCATTTTAAAATAATTTACATTTGTGCAATTTAACTGACCATATATTTGTGTATCTTGACATAATTGCATGCCTGTGATTGTCCAAAATTTAAGATCAGTGGCATTTTCTAGGCCAGTTGGTTTTTTTTTGGTATTATTAATTGTGACTAACGTTTTGGTTGAAGTTTTACCTGCGTTTAAGTGTAATGTTTATACAACAATTCTAAAGCCATTTCTACAGGGAGTAGTCAAGTAGTTCAAATAAAAATATTTGTTTTAATCTAAAATGTTTTGTTCCATTTAATGCCTTGACTGTCTCAAAAATATATAGAATATTTAATGAAAGAAATATTTACACAGTTTTAAACAGATGTATACTGACAATTTTATCAAACATAACTCATTTCTGTATAAGAAAATAACATTAAAGTTCACATTTGTTAGCTTACTAATTTGTGTAATTTCTATTTTGGATCAAATTTGCATAAGTTCAAAGTGCTTTTCAATGTGAAACATACTATTTACATGTACATGTCACGGAGTAAAGCACATTGAAAATGCGAAGTAATAAGATTCTCTATATTGTATAATACATATACAACAAATATAATAATTGCTAATAGAAATACAGTTTTTAATCCTTTTAAAAACTACATAGAGCTTTTTAATCCTTTTAAAAACTACAAACTACATGGAGCCTTTTAGACTCACTTTAGTGCAGCATAGTAATGATTTCCTGAGTAAAAGATTTAGGGTAAAGAATTTATTAAATTTCATTTTATCAAATCATTAAATCCAAAACTTCCTGAAATGTTTTACTACATTCTAGGAATATAAGTAATGCTAACCTATTAATGTATTGTTTAATATTTAAAATCCCTATAAATGATGTTATTAGATGTAATACATCTCTAATACACAATTTCCAGGAGCTTTTAGGAACCCACAAAACACCACAGGAGATGAAAACAGACATGGAGACCAAATTTAACATTAATGAACTGTCTATGCTCATTAGACATTTTGGTAGAGTTCTTTCATGGTGTGCAAGCCAGAGAAAGTACAACTCTAATTGGTCTTAATTGAAGATGTATAATTAATTATTTTCATACTGTGCTAAAAATTCCAGTGTCTGTTATTCCAACTGACCTCTTAATATGAAAATGAAAAAATTGTGTTACAGTGACAATGTTTATTAAATTAAACTTTGAAATAGAAAATAACATTTTTGAAACAAGTTTTGGTTATATTATATTAATACATGACATACTTTTTTCTTTTATAAAAGACTAACCATATAAAAAGATAGGTGTTGGAAGAATGATTATATGAACTCTGCTGACATAAATGTATAGTTTTAAAAGGCATTTATTATAAGGGTATAGTATTGAACAGCTTCTAGGTGGATAGAGCAAAATTGAAGATTGAGATTGAGTTTTAAAAATGTATTAAAATAAACCTATATTAGTAGGATTTTTGAAGTAATATAAATTGTGTGATTGGTTATCAGTTCTGAATAAATTGATAAGACACTAATTTGAATCCTCTGTTCTGTAATTCTTTCAATAGGCTAAATCATTGATATTTATATTCTTGTCATAATGGTATGACAGACTCTGCAAATGTAGAGAAAAAAGCATGACTATAGGAAAGAAAAAGTAAAAAGAAAGCATGAAGTTGTAAACATGAAACTACTTTTATTTCAAACCTTTTTACAAACATTTTCAATCCATAAGGGAGTTGATTATAAACAGATCATGTTATACTGTAATTCAGCCATTGAGTCTAATGTGACAAGAGGTTGTTAAGAGGCATGCCTTGCACATTTGTAATTTGGGAAATAAAATTTTTGAAAGGTCTTATTGATGCCTACAGATAAGTTAATGACACAATAAAGAATTTGGGTATTGCTCTTTTTCCTCTTGGTGTTAGCTATAACTAAACTCTGTATCTTTTCCTTAAAATAATTATATATGTATATGATATATAATATAAATATATCTTTATATTTATATAAGAAAAATCATCTTTACTTTGAAATTATAGATCCTTGATCTTTAAAAACAATTAAATTGCTAAAGAAAAAAAGGCAGTTTTCTCTTACACAGTATGTTACCAACTATGTTACATGTATCTGGGGTTTTCTAAATTAAAACATAATGAAATTTATCAGTACAGTAATTTAAAGCATTGAAAAAACTATCAAGTATGTTTAATCAATATAGAGAAACATTTTTATTGATTCATTTAAAGGTGATATTTTGATTTTTTAACTATCCTTATCTTCTCATATATGGAAAAAAATGTTTTTTTTTTTTTTGCCTTTTCCTACATAATTGTTTTGATTTAGTGTTTAAGTCAATAAGAGAAACAATAAATAATTATAATGTTTGGAGCAAACATGTTTACTATTTTAATTTTTCTACTAGAAATTCATTCACTATGTGACTTATGATGAAACATGATTAGAGATTAAATTCCTGGAGATAGAATATGTATCTATATGACCCCACAAATGATATGAAACAGTTCCACTCTTAAAAAATGAGTGATGATCATCAATTAGTATTTTCATAATACTAAATCAGAAAAAAGAAGACTTTCCAAATGTAAAATATTAAATAAAGAACATATATAAGAAGCCACTTATAAGAGAAAAGTGGGGTAAAAACAAGAGAGATAATTTTGCTCAAAATAAAGGAGAATGTCAGACTTATTCACGACTATATGCACAGCATATCACAGTGCCAGCTCCAGTAAGGTGCTCACTAAAGATGTATTGAATAAATGGATGAATAATGACTAACAGAGTTAAATAAAATTATTCAATCTTCGAACTAGTAATTTTTAAATGAATATTAGTTTACTCAAACATTTTAAAGGAACAGTGTCTTGCCAACTAGTTATTTTTATTAAAATATATGTAATGATTTTTCAAACATTTTAAGGAAATTAAATGCATATTTATTAGAAGGGACAAATAAAACAGTTTCTTACTTTCACAAAGGACTTCAGAGTAATCTGCTTGTAAACTATATCCACCTGCCATTATAAATAATATTTGACCTTTGGGATCTGGAAAAAACAGTAAATTTAACTCCAGCTAATGAATGAAATGGAGATGCATATAAAACCACAAGATACTTTTATTTATAGTGATTTTAACTACTATTTGCTTGCAGGCTCTAGCAGATATTCACGTTTTCACCAATACAAACATATCAATATGAAGATCTATTTTCCTTGAGTACATAAAAAAAGGTTTTTAAGGAATATATATTATTCCTTAAATACAGGTTTCACTAAACCTGATGCTTAAGATATTTTATGATCTATTATAATTCTCATATTTTTCTGTAGGTGCTTTTTGCCATAACAGTCTTAAAATGAAATTTACTCTAATAAAACCTCATTTTAAGTTATGTGAACCATTAAATGTTTATAAATGTATTTCTGTTACATACATAAAAACTATACTAATGTAGAAAAAACAATAACTTCTATTTTATTTTATTATCTGAAAATATATTATTTAAAATAACGATGAAAAAATAATTCAATAATACGGTACAATGTATTTTAACAAATATTTGACAATGTGAAAAATGAAAGAAATGCAGTTAGAGCAATCAGGGAGATCTTAAGCTCATGCTCAGTGTGTTTATCCCAGGAATTAACTCATAACCTAATCATACCTAGGCTAAATTATGCCTCATTATAAGATATAATAAGTGTATTGATCTTATTACATTTTAAGAATTTAACTGTTCTATGTAAATAAATCCAATCATAGCCAATTAATTGTCAATTGACGCTAATTTTTGAGATGATGTCTCTTATGTGCTACTTTACGTTAAAAAATAAATACCTACAACAGCACAATAAATGTTTTGCTTCTTAAGTACAAAATATAACATGACATATAATGATTCTTACATATGCAAATATTTCAAAAACAAGACATGCATATACTCGAAATACTAACTACAAATAAAATTGATAAATTCAACTTTATGAAAATAGGAGTTATTTTTGAGAAGACATACAAGAGAGCAAACAGATGAGTCAACGAGTGGGAGAAGCCATTTGCAACCAAAAACTAAGCACTCATATGCATAAAATATAACAAAAAACTTTTAAAAATACATAAGTTAAAATATAGAATAAAACAATTTTAATAATGAATACAAAGCTTCAATAGCCATTTAACAAGATAGTCTAGTAGGTGATAACCAAATCAAAACAGAAAGTACAGAAAAATAAAAAGTGAAATAAAAAATAGTAAACAGCAAGAAGATAAACATAACCATACAATTTAAAATTAAATGTTAGTGATTGAAACACTCAAATACAAATATTTTTAGATTAGGTAAAAAATGGGAGGTCCAACAATATGCTACACACAAAAATACTTAATTATAAATATGATTAAAGATTCTCTTAAAGTGTTTAAAATTTATTATATATCTAATCACTTTTATTTTTCATTTTTATTTGAAAGTTTTCTCTTCTCCCTTCCCCTGCCCACACTCCTGACTTGTTTTGCTATAGGTGTATCTATCCTGTTCATCTTTTCATAAAATCTTACTTTAAATTGTGCTTAAACAATGTAAAGTGTTATTGCTAAATGTATCTATAAATTAGGTATTTTTTCTGTTTTATTGAGTTGTGCCCTTAATTCTTTCATTACTTCTTAGTCTTTGAAAAGAACAAGATAATTACTTCCTATTTTTTTATCTCTGTCAATTATTCTCTTTTTTTAAGCTGTGCATCTCTTTCTAAATATTTCATTTTCTGTGCCTCGCAAACATTTTGACCAGTGTCATTTTTGATGCCATTCCGTTATCTGTATGTAGAAATAGTCCTACACTTTATCTTTAATCTAAAGTGTATCTTGCTGTGAAGGTTTGGTTTTCAAATATGTGGCATGTGAAGGTCATTTTTCTTTTTTATGTTAATTTGTATTTAATATTAATTTTATTATTGGTTCATTCTGGCAAGAGAACTTGTCATATGAGGTTGATCTTTTAGAATATGTTAATGTTTATATTGTGAGCTAGTTTTATGGCTGGCATTATGAACCTGAGAGTCAAGAATAACTCTGACTGAAGCCTGTGAATCTCTCTATTAATTTAGGATTTGGAGAAGATGGCTTCACCCGGGCTCTATCATAGCCTGACCCACTTGTTACCCTTCAGCCTTTAGCTAGAAATAAGAAGATGATAGTTTTCCCAGCATGTAACTGGCAGGCCAAATTCTACTCAAAGCAATGTGAAAAGTGAAAGAAATGCACTTTCTTTCAATCAGGGAGATCTTAAGCTCATGCTCAGTGTGTTTATTAAAGTTGTACAATTATTACTTGAGGCATTATTTCTTTATCAATTGAGTGTTTCTAGAAGAAGGTCATACACCAGTTAGACCCTGCTATTTTGACCCTTAGTGTGCATGCTTGAGCCCGCTCTCTCAACACCTGAGATTTTATTGGGAGGCTACTGGTCACCAGTTTCATGGATTCTCTATCTATTGGGAGACTGCCTTTTCCTGGTGTTGGCTGTGAGCAATTATTGTTTTACAGAGAGAGTTTAACAACCATTTGACCATCACCGGATGGTTGCCTGTCATTCCTTGTGTTGGGGGGGCCTCTCCTGTCCTGCTCATGTCTGACTACCTACTGTAACAGAATAAAACACTCTTCTGTTTCCCTAGGCATATTTTAATTTACTTAATTAAGTTCGGGTATATATTATCTTCCCTTAAAACAATGGTTAGCTGGGGATATTGCATTAGTTATACCTAGTGAGCTCCCCATATAGCTGAGGCAGAGTTATCAGAAGCTCCTCTGGTGTTGGGGAAGGGTCACTGGGTTTGAAGTGATTTATGTTTAAGAATTAGTTCACATATTAAACATACCAGTTTGTTTATAGAAGTTAGTGTGTCAGGGCACAAGATTAGTCAGTGTTTCTGACCACGTGAATGTGTATAATTTACATGTTCAGAGTGATCCCTATGTTTTTTGTTTTCTTAAAAAATAACTTTTTTTGGAGACAAGATCTTCTTATGTTGCCCAGGCTGGTCTCAAACTCCTGTACTCAAGCTATCCTTTTACCTCAGCCTCCTATTACTCCTGAGATTACAGTCACAAGTCACCAAACCTGGCAATATGTCTTGACTAATGGCTTCTCTATGGTGTTCACCTTCTACACATCATCTGTGTATCCAGAGTCGTCAGTCTATTCAGGTCAGTTAGGATATTGATTATAGTTGTGGTTTTGGCATTTTTTTATCCTATATTATGTCCCACATCTGAAAACAATGTCCTGAGAACGGTCATAAATGTAGAAGTCTTTGGTGACTCTGCTGGTGTTTGGATTCCCACAGTTCTAGAATATCTCTGGCCTAGAAAGCTTTCCTCACTTCAGCCTTCTCAGAGTAAAATGTTGCCATACCCCAGCTTTGCTTCTGGAAATCAGCATGCTTTCCAGTAAAGATGGAGCCAACTCAGGCAGCAGACAATCATAGCAGCAAAAACTGCAGATTAGACCCTAAATTTTACAGTGGCAAGTATCTCACCATCTAGTTAGAGTCATTTATTATTGTATATTTTCTTCCCCACTCAGTCCTGCAAGCTTTGTAGGAATCATAACAGATACTGTGTCAAATGTTTAAACACTAATACCTTACCCTGCTCTCCTTCCATGAGCCCACGATTCCTCAGTAAGACATCCAGGGTTAGTGGGACTGAACAAAGGTCCTATTTACTAGCTATGTGATCTTTGCCAAGTCACTTTATTTCTAAGTTTTAGTTTCCTTTTCTATAAAATTGAAATGATATTTTTAAAAATAAATCAACTTATTCATTTAAATAATTTAACTTGGTCTCATAAAAAGAGTAAGAATCCAGTAAATGACAGCTATCTCTTTGCAACAAGCCAGCTCACTTGAACTTTGGGAAGTCATACTGAAGTTGTTTTTTACATTAAGCAAGATCTGTAAGAGGTTATTTGCTTGATTGGTTTTGTTTGTTCGTTTGTTTGCTTGTTTTGTATTCTTTTAAAGACAATGTCTCACTCTGTCACCCAGGCATGAGCGCATTGGCTTGATTACAGTTCATTGCAGCTTCAACTTTCTGGGTTCAAGTGATCCTCCCACCACAGTCTCCTGAGTAGCTGGGACTACAGGTATGTACCATCACACCCAGCTAATTTTCTTTAATTTTTATTTGAGACTTTTTGTAGAGATGAGGTTTCACTATGTTGCCCAGGCTGGTCTTTAAATCCTGGGCTGTAGCAATTTTCCCGCTTCGACCTCCCAAAGTGCTGGGATTATAGGCATGAGCCACCACACTGGATCAAAAGTTTTAATTTCCTTTTTCTGTGGTTATTTATCTCTGTGAAACAAACTTTGATTCAAAACACCTTCCTTGCTGGACTGTCTGGAACAAGTCTTGAATCTATTTTCTAGCTTTTCTATATACCATTTTAAAAATAAACATATAAATAAAAAGTTAATGTAGGTAGATAATAGTTTATTTGATTTTAGAAACATTTAGGTATTTTCAAGATCCTCCAAGATGTGGAAACCACTCATGTCAAGTCAGTTTTCTGTTGAAATGAACATTGACTTTTGAAGAAAATACTTTTGGATAATAACACTTGTTATGAAATATATAAATTGTGCAAACAGAGTAAAGTAATTAAATCTCTCTGAACTTGAATTTTCTCACCTATAAAAGTGAAATAATAATGTTTGCTTTCTAAGGTTTTGGAAAAATTAAAATGAGGCAATGGGTGGAACAGATGACCGCTGTCCCCAGCATTTTTTCTTTTGATGTCCAAGCCTTTTGATAATCCTCTCCCCTTAAGTGATGGTGGAATTTATGACAAGTTTCTAACCAATAGAATATGGCAAAAGTAATAAATGTAAATCTCTTGACTAGGTTATATTATATGAAAGTAGGTCTTAGGTAAATAATATGAGAACTTCTGTTAGCCTTGAGGAAGTAAAGACCTGTGTTATAAACTGCCTATAGAGAGGATATTTGGAACTCCTTTAGAGGCTGAGGGTCACGTCCAGCCAAAATCCAATAAATGCCTGGTGTCTTAGTAACACAGATTCAAGAAAATGACATTTTGCAACAATCTGAGTTAGCTTAAAAATGAAATTTTCTCTAGTTGAGAGCCCAGATGAAAACGCAGTCTAGCAGATATATTGATTGCAGCCTCAGGATACTTTTAGCAGAAGACTCGACCAAGTAGTGCCTAGACATCTGATCATAGAAACTGTGAGATAATGACATGTGTTGTTTTAAGTCCCTAAATTTGTGATGACTTGTCATGCAGAGTAGAAAATGGATTGATAATACTTTAAAAATATATGTGTATGTGCTAAAATGTATTAATATTACTAATATTAATGAATATTAATGCTAATATTAAATGACCTAGATGATTATGATCACAAATTATTAGAATTAGATGATCTTGATAATGTTATCTATACAATATTAAGTATAGATTGTTAATTAGTATTATCATCAGAGAAAGTAAAATAATTTGTAAGTATATGTATTGAGTTTATAATCCTGTAATGTGTTGATGGAATAATGATTTTCTCCTTACAACAACATATAGACTTTTTTTGCAGGATTTAATCTAATCTTTTTCCAATCTAAATAAATACCCACAAATGCAGTGCCCAGGAAATAAACTGTGAAGAAATATATACGTATATTCTTGGATCCCATTATTGGACACTGCATTTGTGCTGTGTTACTCTCCTTTGATACTTATTTTCATTATTTTTTCAGTTACCATTTCAGACTGAATTAAGCCACAGTTTGAGCTACAGTTTATGTGATGATGATGACGCTATTCTGCATATAATGGTCTCTTGTCTCTTTTTTTAGTCATCTGTTACTGATACAGTATGAATAACAAGATCATAAACATCCCTAATTAAGCCTTAAGACATGACAGGTTGTGAATTGTGTTGTAATATTTCACACTTAGTGTGCTACTGAGCATGAGGCTGAAGGCGCTGAGCCATCAATGCACCTGCGCGTGAATTAACACTGTGCAATTCATGTCTTAAAGTGTATGACTTTGATTGTGAAATAGTGAGTTTGTTTGGTAATTAAAAAAAAAAAAAAAACTTTATTTTTGTTTTCTCGTATTTTAATTTTATATGCACAGGGTAGACAACACCAGTTTGGAATTAACAAATATTTCTAATAATTTAAGATAAACCATAGAATATAATATTTTGAAATCAAAAGATAAAACCATTGAAATTTACTTCCTGTATACACTTATAGCAAACCTTCACTTGTTATTTAATGCAATAATTTTTGACAATGATTGGCATCATTTTATGAAAATGGATTTTCAAGTGTTTGATAACTCTTGCCTGATGCCCATTATATTTTGAATGATTCTTACTCAGTACTTTCCTTAATGCTGTAAGTGTATGAGTTGTATAAGAAATGGGGGTTCTGTTTAAAATGAAACTCCATAGCAGCAGCAGGTGACATCTCAAATATATCATAGCTGACATTTAGAAAATAATCTGGCGAAATACTCGGTCTTATTCAGATAGTACCCTTTGTTATGCCTTGAAAGAAAAGTCATTGAAGACAAAATAATAGCTAAAACATTGAGGTAACATCCTAGTTTTCAACTTGCTAGGTATAATGTAATATTTATGTAATATGTAATTTGTATTATAAAAATTGATCAGTTGCTAAGCAGGAAATCAATGTCATATAATTTAAATAAATCTGTTTAAATGAAGGGATGTTATCCTGATAAAAATACTGTTTCTCAGCCTGGCACAGTAGCTCACGCCTATAATCCCATTACTTTAGGAGGCCGAGTCTGGTGGATCACCTGAGGTTGAGTTAGAGACCAGCCTGACCAACATGGAGAAATCCCGTCTCTACTAAAAATACAAAATATATATATATATATATATATATATATATATATATATATAGCCAGGTGTGGGGGCACATGCATGTAATCACAGCTACTCTGGAGGCTGAGGCGGGACAATCGCTTGAATCTGCGAGGCGGAGGTTGCAGTGAGCCGAGATCGGGCCATTGAGCTCCAGCCTGGGCAGCAAGAGCGAAACTTCGTTTCAAAAAAAAAAAAAAAGAAAAATATGGTTTCTGTAAATTTTGTCTTTATTAATTATTATCTTGTTTTTCCTAACAGCCCATTTTCACTAGAAAATCCCAAAAGATGCACCATAAATGGTTCCCCTAGACTCCAATGGTAATGTAGTAGTATTTTTAACAACATAGATTTTGATGTTGATAAAAATGACATTGCACCTTGGATCTATGTCTTACTAATGTATGACTTTGAAGAACGGTTCAATTTTTGTTAGTCTCGGTTTAACTTTGGGTATAAGGAAAGAACAATAATGTTTTCTTTATAAGATTGCTATGAAAAATAAGTGAAATATATATATGAAGTAGAATGTTTATCACATCATTAAGCACCTTGGTTATTTGTGTACCAACTAACATGTGCATTATGTAATTTTAATACTATTGCTATTAATTCCATTGAGAGACAGTGTTCCATAAATTTTTCACATTCCTTCCTGGTTCAGAATGTGTTATTAAATGGCAAATGTCCCTTGGAAATTAGAGGTAATCCTTGGGGATATTTAGAAATTATTTCCCTGGAGTCATTTGCATACATTGTAAGGATAATAACCTTAAGATACTTTCTCCTCTACTGTAGAAGCATTTGCTTTTATTCCAGGGTTTTAATAACCTAGAGTACTTTCCTTCTCTTCCTTGGAGAGGATTTGCTCCAGAGATGTTCATGGACAGATGTGTCTGCCACCTTATTGAAGTTTTGAGTCTTATAATTTTGAGATTTCTCTCCTACAATGCAAAATCTGCTGCATGTTCAGATAAACATCTGGCCCTTAGTGTATCACTATGTGGGGAATTGAGGAAAAAGGAACCAACACAAGCTGCTTGAAGTCTTTATTTTAGAATGATATATTCCAGGATTCCAGAGCTGTAGCCCAGGTCAATAATTGGTTGATCTTTGGAAAGTAATTGATTGACTTATTTTTCTGGTTGGTTTTATCATAGCTATTAAACATTTGAATTCTTTGAAGAACAGTTTTTAACTATATTTCTTCACAAATCCTATTGCATTGCCTTATTAACTATATTAACGAATTAATGAATTGCTGAATTTTTTTAGACATTGAGACAGAATATATTGCCTATATATTAGAAAACCATTACATCAGACAAGTGAGAATGCATGAATTAGAGCAAAGACTTTAGAAATAGACATAGATAGAAAAATTTTATTTTAATGATAGAATATAATTATTCATTAAATGTATATTATAGACAAAGACTAAAATTGGAGCTTAGTCTTTTTATTTTATGTTGTTGTAGTGTCATTAATAAAAGTAGTTGTTTAGAAAGTAGTTGTTGATTTTTATATATACACATATGCATAATTTGATTTATATTTTGAGTTTGATGTGAGAGCATGCAAGTGAAACTGTCAAGAAGAAGCTGGAAAATTAAGCATTTATGATTTTTATTATTTCTATTCTATGGAATAGGTGCTGAATATGGAGAGGCAATGATTTTGTCTGAGGTCACATGAACAGTGAGTGATATATGAAACCAGCAGTGGTTTCAGAGTTCTGCCTTTCTCTTCTAAAATATGCTGACTCTAAAACTTAAATTTCTGCCATAATGTTTCCCTGTCAAAAACTAGCTACAGTGACAACTTTCATCCAATTGTCTGATACTCAGTTAAGGGTCATCCTTGATTAACTTGAGAGTACGTGAAACAAGAGCATAATATTAACTCCTTAACAATTCTGGTATCATCCTACCCCTTTTCATTTCTAGTTATCATGAAATAGAGCAATACATCTGTCTTTCTCAACTGGTCAATTACAACAGCATCTCAGTTATTCACCCGCTCTTCTTTAGTCCCCTTACTTTATCACTAGTCAAAGTGTGGCCCGTGGACTAATGCCAGTCCAGAAACTGTTACAGGTCTACAACAAATGCTTAAGTCGAAATTATGAGTGTACTTATGCATCACTAAAAAGAAGATATGAATTTTGCAATTTTATAACAATTTGATGAAACCATTTTATGTCTATTTGATCTAGTAAAACTTAAGGGCTTTTATTGTATGTACTAATATACTTTCATATTGCTAGCAATTTCACTTGTATTTTATCAAAGTATTTATCCTAAATAAGTTGGGAAGAAAAACACTGATTATCTATTACCAATAATTTCCAAAGAACTGATTTATTGCTGTACACTTATCTGGGACTCCATTATTTATAAAAGGAAATTCAATATTCCATGATATCCATGATCTGGTCTTTTTTCTTCCCCTCGCCTCTCTCTTTTTCTATTCTGATATTTTTTGTATCCTCTTTATGAATTATAACTCTAACACAACTCATAATTCTAGCATCAATCTACTTGTAATTTCCTTTATAAACTTATGAATTTATGCTACTGTCTGTAATTTGAATGTTCTAACTCCAAAACGCCTAACACCACACTAATATAGTTGGTTTACTCTCTTTAACTCAACATTTAGGCAGTGATACGTGTGTTTTCAATCCTTTTATGACTCCACTGTGTATTAATTATAATTCCAATTTTTTTCCAAATATCTTTATTCCTGAAACTGACCTAAACCAACATATTTTTGTATTTGCTTCATTTACTATTTTTCAAATATGACATGAGGAAAGAACCTCTCTCTTATTTTTGTTAAAACATCCAGCGCTTAATTGGTATTTAGAATATAAAGTTTGAAAATCAGAAGAACATAACAAGAACAAGATGGGCTGCGAATAACAAACTGTTAAAAATTTACCTGTAAAAAGGGAATTTTAGAATATGTGGATATTCAAGTTAATATTGTTGTACAATAAACAACTTCAAACTTAATGGTTAAACTAAAACCATTTAATTATTTTCAAAGATTCTATGGGCCAAAAATTTGGGCAGGGTTTGACATGAAAGCAATTTATTTGAGATAAAAATGGTAGCCTGATATTTCTGCCACTCACCTCAGTATCTGAGGTTACTCAGTGGTACTTAGCTGGCTGCAGTGGTTTGAAAGATATAAGATGGCTTCATTCACATTTCTCATGTGCAGGCAGAAAAGGCTGGGAGGATGAATGGAGTGGATAATGTTAAATCCTTGTGAACTCTTCAGCATGGTAGTCTCAGGACACTTGGACTTCTTATATGACAACTAGCTTTTTCCAGAGTGAACGTTCTAAAGGAAAAAAATGAAAATTGATAGCCGTTTTTGACTCAGCCTTTGAGGATAAATGGCTGTCTTCTCTGATATTCTATTGGTCAAGGCAGTCAAAACTTGTCAAAATTGAAGAAGAGGGATGTTAGATTCTTGCTCCTGATGGGGCAATGGCAAGTACACATTGAAGAAGAACATTTGGGATGAGACATATTGTTGCTACTCTTTGAAAATATAATGTTACAGTGGAAATAGCTGTTATCCCCTAAGTAAACCAAGAAAGTGAAAGGCTGATGTGTGAATTTTGAGTATAATTTCATTTATCAAATGTCGAAAGAAGGGAAAGTCATGAGTCAGTCATATGAATACTAAGTAAGTTAGGAAGAAAATTAGGAAATGGAAAATGAGAAAGGCCGATACAAGTAAACAATTATGCAGTTATCCAAGAAGAGAAAACTCTGAGAATTTAATTAAAGGGACCAGACACCTAATTTACTAAATATATTAATAATGAAGAAAGTAAAATTTACATATAATATAGTGTTAATATACTAGTGTATATATTAATAAAACAGTTATGAAACTAATGATATATAAGACCTAAATATGTAATACATAACTGTACATGTATTTACACTAGTGAAGAAATATAGAACACTTTTCTGAAATTGTTAACTATGATTAACAGTAGTATTACCAATAATGCAAAAAGGCAAAATAAGCAAAATAGTCCTGGGACTTTTGGGGATAGATTTGCATCAATCTGCCCACTGTGGAACAACAATATACATATAAGAGCCCAGTGGAAATACCTGTATCTTTCCTATACTAGTAAAGGGAAGGGGAATAAAAAAGACATTCTTTAGGTGCCCATTCACAGTTAAAATAGCATGCCATCTCTCTAAATATATCAAATGGTCTTCAGACATTTGCTTTTATTAGCATCAATTATACCTTATTACCTAAGATGAGAGTAAATTATGCCATATCCATGCTATATTCTATTTTCTATTGCAGATGCAAATAATATCCAATAATTTCAAGAGTGTTATGGTTTATTTGTGATTTCAAAGAAATTAGAAGATATATTGAAAAAATCATACAACCTTTAGATGACTAAGTTGTACTTTTCAATAATACTTACTTTGTTATAATCTCTAAAACTATGAGGCATAGTCATTCCACTTGAGAAGGGTGAGTGACAGTGCACGTATATAGTTTCGTACGGAAGACCAGATTTTACTGGTCTCACACATTGTTCTTTAATTGAACTGCCAACCAACAATGCGGTTTCGAATATAAACCTGGTACTAGTCCATTTTAAAAGCCCATTTATTTCTTTCATATTGGATTATGAAGCAAGGTATATGAAATTGTGGGCACAACAATAAAACCAGAGTTCAACTAATCCAAAAAGCATATATTATGGTTATATGTAAGGCAGTAATTGTTCAAGAGGAAGTTCTAAACCAGCAGCATCAGTATCACCTGGAAATGTGTTCAAAATTTTAAACTTATTAAAAATGCAAATTCTCAGTCTCCACCTCAGGCCTACTGAATCGGAAACTTTGCAAGCCCAGCAATCTGGGTTTTAACCTTTCCAGATGATCCTATTATATTCTTAAATGCAACTAGGGAATAGTTTTGACTGGAATATGGACTCACAGAGTTTTTAACAACATATTACAAATTTAATGAGTGTGAAACTTTACACTTACTGAATCAGGTGTGTTAGAAAGTATATATCTTTGTTTCTCTTCAACTAAGTATAAATCTTAAGATCTGGTTGTTATTGATTGTAAAATAATTACTGTTGCCCATTAAGGAAAAATAAACTTGATGTTATTTCATTTGGAATTGAGTTCTTTTAGTCATAACCACTTGCTTAATTTGTTGTTTTTATGTTTCTCTCCCTTCACCTTACTTATCTTGTATTTCTCCCTGGATTTTTGAGTTTACATATCTTGTTTATGGCAAGATGGAAAGAAGTGAGTAGTCTCATAATTATTCTCTGCCTATACTGACCTCTGAGTGGAATTATTTACACTTTACTCTTCAAAGCTGTGTACCTCACTCATTATTGACACGTCAGACCTGCTATGTCCTCATGCAGACAACTACAGTACTCTATTACTGCCTTGTTCCTATTCCAGAATACCTTAGGGGCTCTATTTAATCTAACTTGTACTTTCATTTCTTTAGAGGACATCCAAAGATTTAGAGAAACCTCCTCTACTGCGCCGGAGTGTACTGGACTTTGCAGACTGCCCTGGGGCAGGGAATGCAATCTGTGCTTGAATTTCGCTTATATTTTTATTCTCCCTCTCAGACAATATTTTGTATGCAGAACTTCTCTAGTTATTATGTATATCTCTAGCTCTTAAATGCTAAATGTTCTTTTCCACCAGTGACTTGGGGATTTGGTCCAAGGGTTGAGACATTAGACCACTTCTCAAGAATCCAGCTAGTATAGACTCCTTAAGTCATCCTCCTTCCAGCTCTTAGAATTTGGGAAGGGATTAACTTTAAAATAAGTTTGCATAATTTTCTATCCTTTGTCTATGGCACCTGGTCCTTCATGGTTTAATATTTAGTAGGTGTAGTTTAAGGTTTTGGACCCCCATTATTAAGCCTATTTTTCAAGTTTTTACTCTTATCAATCTCAGTTTTATTATACAGAACCTGCATTTTCAAATACATACATAAACCAAACATATTTGGAATATGCAACATTAAACTTTGCCTTTAAAACTATTATCCCTATAGTGGGTATCAAAATAAACTCTAAAGAGAGTTAACTGGTTTTTAAATCCTAAATGTATTCATCCTGTCCTTAAGACAAAGCACGCCACTGGCTTTATAACATTAGGGACTATTGCGAGGAAAATACCTAAAAACTCTCTTTAAATTTTGCTTTGGTGCATAAAGAAGAAGCAACATTGGGCTGAAGAGCATAGATTAATCACCAATTAATCTGTGTATTTAATTATTTAGTGAAACACAAATTGATTTGAACAGACCACGTTCAAGTACTAGTTTTAGAAACTAAAAATGTAACACAAAACAAAAATCAAGGCAAATTAAGTAATTCTTACCCACATATAGTTTATAATCTAAGAAACCTGAATTAAAGAATGCTATCCCTTTGTGGCATTACCATTCATTAATATCTAGTTCTGAAGATCTGGTTGCCACTTTGAAACATGTTGTTGAACATACTTAGAGGAGGCCAATCGCTTTCGAAGACATAGCTTTATAAATTTTCTCTGTGTAGAAATATGTATCTAAAGTGAAAAAAAAAAAAAAAGGTCTTTGTTAGTTTTACCTTTTTGACAAGATTGTACAAATAGGTCATGATATATGATCCATGTGTGTAATTCACACATATATTTTATTTTAAATAGTGACTACATATAGCCTAACATATGAAAATATGTGACAATCTTATGAGAGAGGCTCTGACAATTTAGAATCAACTTTCAGGCTTTTTAAATCATAAATATTGTCATAAGAGAAAAAAAATCTACTCATTGAATTATGTCATCTACCTTGCTGTGAAAGTGTAATATCAAAGAAATAATTTTGGAGAAAATATAATTTATATAACTCCTTTTGTGTTACACAGAAATAAAAATGACATATTAAATTATAAAATGTTGTCCCTTTAAATTTTTCATCCATAGCAGATATTGATGAAGACTAAATCCTAACATTAAAAATATTCTTGTTTAAAGGACCTTGAGGCATACCTTCCAATTTTTAGGAAATATGTCTTCCTATCTATCATATAGATATATATGTTTTTATCTGTACAAACAATAAGCTATTTGCTACTTTGCATATCATTATTTACTTTGAAAGCAGCTCATATTCCATTCAATTTAGAAAAAACAAAGTGAAATTTATCTCATTATAAGGTTTAAAGTGTTTCAGTGACAAGCATTTGCTATATTTCAAAGCCTAATACAAAAGCGGATATTGAGAAGTGAAATAAAAAATAAATTTTATATTCTGCTAATGGTGTAAAGTAGTGTGAAAGAACAGACAAGCTGAAAATAGAAAAGTCAATACGGTAATCGATAAACTCAAAGAAGGATGAAATAGAGGATATGCAGGCCCTGTAATTAGTAAACAGACAACCATTCATAGCAGCATTCCTACAAAAAATATAATCTGTTTCTCCAACATTTAGAAAAGAAAAAAAATTGAATCTGAACATAAATGAAAACTCTCAATTCAATACATACATTTTCGGAAAAATGAAATTAAATAAATAATAATATGTAAAAATATGTACAGGTGAAAGATGCTTTTTGAATTCCTTATTATTAACTTTATTATTTTAAAATATATTTTTAAAATATATTTTTATAATTAAATACTTCAAATAATCTAGCACTTCAAAAGCCTCTACTCTTTATGCTTGATTAAACTTTAAAATAAATATAGACTGTGGAACATCCATCCTATACAGCACCACTATGATTTTCCCCCTTTTCAACTTTATGATTGTATGCTTTTTAATTTAACAGAGAACAAAAACTATTTCAAGCTAAAAGAAAAAAATTGTGAGAAAATTTTTGAGTTAAATATGCTCTAATTAAATCCTTGATATGTATTAAATCTACCCTCAGGCTGATCAGCAACATATAATTAAACACCATTTTACCCAATAAAATATATTCGAGTTGCAATCACACATATTTATATATTTAAATTAAAAACAGGAAAAATAATAGTAATAAAGTCATAAAAACTGTCTCTAAATTACATATCTCTAATTATGTATGTCTCTATATTCTTAACCACTTTACCTTCTGTTGCTCTTTCCCCAAAAATGTGTTCCTTTAGAAAGGAATCAGAAAGAACTGGTAGCTAAAGAATATTTAATTCTACATATAAATATGTTTTCTATAAATGTCAGTTCTGGCAAGAATTAGCAAAGAGAGAAATTCCTATTCTACATATTCATCCTTCTATTTCTTTATAACAAAGCCCCCTTAAGAAATATTTGGAGCTTCATAGTCTCTTCTTCTTTGCCTCTTTTCCTAATCAAAATATATTTAGGATAAATCATATTTTTATTTATCCTTTATGCACAAATATACATTTGTCATTGTTATATATAGCAGCCTATAACTCTGCTAAAGAAAAAAAAAAACATGAAGAACAAAGGCGGGAGAGATATAGTTGTATGGAAGTTTCAATAGATTAGCAACACTTTACTCAATCAGTACATAATTTCCTGTCTAAAATTATGTTCAATATAGGGTCAAATCAGTGAAATAAAATAGAAATATCTGTTTTACTAGCAGATACTGTTTTGTTTGCCCAACAATTGCTCCTCTCTACTTTGTTTCTATTGAATATTAATTTCATTGCCATCTCTCCTGAATGCCACATGACTGCACAAATTTAAGGCAACTTCCTCAGTCCCCTGCTCCTGACCTCCAGAGCTTCACACAGATTAAGCCAACTGGTGCATGGGCAAGGTGAGCAAGAATGAACCAGATAGAAGGGAAGGACTTCTACTTCATATTTGAGAAGAAAAGGGTTTCACTTTCTCCCTCTGCATGTAAACGGGGACCTAGAATGTTCCTCCAGCTTCTCTGCCTGACATCTTATAGCATTGAGGGAAATCATCATGAGGAAAAGCTTGAAATAATTGAAAACAGACTGAGAAATAAACTGGGTTGCTCTGATATGTAATATTATATAGAATTATACACCATTTTATTCTCTAAATTTTTAAAGTTAGAATTAGAGTTTCTGTTATTTGCAGCCAACAACAAGCATTTTATTTTATTTTATTTTATTTTTGCTTTTGTTTTGTTTTGTTTTGTTTTTGAGACAGGGTCTTGTTCTGTTGCCCAACCTAGAATGCAGTGGCGCAGTCGTGGCTCACTGTGACCTTAACCTCCTAGGCTCAAGCGACCTTCCTGCCTTAACTTCTGGAGTAGCTTGGACTATAGGCATGAGCCACCGCACCAGGCTAATTTTTTGTGTTTTTGTTTGTTTGTTTGTTTGTTTTGGTTTTTTTTGTAGAGATCGGATTTTGCCATGTTGTCCGGGCTGGTCTCAAATTCCTGTCCTGAAGAAGTCTTCCCTCTTTGGTCTCCCAAAGTGCTGGAATTGCAGGTCTGAGCCACTATGCCCAGCCAGCATTTTAATTTTTGGTGATGGCACTCAAAATGAAAAGACTTAATATCTCAGTTCGAAGCTACCAACTACTTCCTAAAGTATACAGACAGTTTTCCAGTATGACTTCTTCATCAAAATACATTTTGGATTTTATGTGTATCTACATTTTTTTCCAGTTCTTGTGATATAAGGTGATAACTAATGTTTATTGGGCACTTGTTTCATGGCAGGCATACGTGTGACCACTACTTAAACTTACCTATTTAAGAAACATTTCCAACAACTCTTTAAAGAGGTACTTACATTCTCACACCACTGTTCAGATTAGATGACCCCAAAGAACAGGGTGAGTAAATGTATTAAGTGGTAGATCCAGGACTAATCCCAAGCTGTCTGATTTCATAATGCATTTTCCTTATGGCTTTTTTGTATTTACAACTATAATTTAACACCTCTTAAGGTTATCGGGTCACTCACAGAAATAATAATATTATGATGGCTAATACTGCATCTCTGATACAGGGTATATTTTTCCAATAGGCCTGATTGGCTCTTACTGTGGCATTTGTTTTACTAACAGCAGACTGAAGTCATAAAATGAATACCAACAACACTAAGTGTTTACTCTAGCAATCCTCTCCATCTAATCTCTTTTTTTGTTGTCACAGCTATTTACTTCATTAATTTTGGCTGACATAGTTCTAATTTTATTTTCTGGTAAATTCATGATATTATATTTCTTTTCTTCTGTAAATGTAAATACTAGATAGAAAAAGAAACCAAAGCCAGCAAGGAAATAAAACTTTCTACATTCTAGAGAGAAAAAAGAAAATAATTACTAGAAGGTAATTGAAAGAGAAACTGGTTGATGTTACATATGTTGCATTAAAATAGAGCATTTTGTGAGGGTTTCTTGGCTCACAATCAGAGAGAGCTTAAATAACCCTTTGAAATGAAGATAAATCACAAGTTGCATTGGTTTTCTTGGCTCCCTGACTCTGTGTCATGCTAATTTTGAATTTTGGAGCATTTAATGCCTCCGTATGTTTTCACCGTTCTCCAGATTCTGTGACTTATCTGCTAAAAAGAAGAGTTAATACATAGAGACCTATATTGTTAGTTTTTTCATTAAATCTGTGTTCAGTTGCTTACCACTCTGACCTTGTATCGTAATACTGGGAACTGATTCTAATCACTTGTGCTTAAGCCCTGGCCTCTCCCTCATTTTCTATGTCTAGGTTCCTCACTTACTCCCTGTTTCCAAGCATCTGCCTTGTGTTAAATCCTATTAGCCCAATTTCCTCCAGAATTAAATTGTGTTTTAATTGTTATACAACTCGATATGTTTCTAACATCTGCATCCTATATCTGTGTCTGTTCCTTAGACTTGTGAGAGATGTGTTTTGGAGTGTCTATGATCTGTCTATTGGGATGTTTCTCTATCCTTCTTACTAGTTCTGTTTGAAAGTAACTGCTAAGCAACCAGGACTTCATCTTGCTGCCTGCTGTTTGAAATTCCTTTGGTATGGACCTTTCACACAGAGCTCAGTATGATCTCCTTGACTTAGGCAGCCAAACTCTACTTAAGAAAAACTGTCACAGAAAATAACCTCTTCAGTGCCAGATCTGAAACAACTTCAAAGCACTTAGCACTCTTGGCCCAGTGTAATGGCTATGGATAAAAAAAACTGTATCCAGTGGGAGAAAAAAATGGACCATTTCTTCCCTAAGTATCCATTAAATGGAAAATAATATTAATATTATTGAAATGAAAATAATATTAATATGATAAAAAATGTTAATTTTTATAACTTTAGATCTTTTAGAAAAAAGGTAGTACTTGTACCACATAAGGGGAATCTATAAGATATTTAGATATTAATTAACTAATCTATAAGGTATTTAGATATTAACCACTTGAAAGTCATGCAAGAGAAAGAATATGATATAGAAATCCTGACATAAATATGTATGAATGACTTTCAATATTAGCAATTATTTCTTCAGAATGTTTTTAATAGACTAAGTGGGGATTTTCATTTTGATACCCAACAACAGTAAACATAGTTGCCTCAGAGGTGCAACCAATCAAATTACTCAACCATGTGTTTCCTTTTTTGAGATTATGGTTGTAAATTTTTTTATTTATCTGGGGAAGAGTTTATAAAACTTTGCCAGTAAAAGGCCAAATAGAAAATATTCTAGTGTTAGGGGGCTGTGTGGCCTACTATCTCCTTGCAATTACACAACTTTGCCATTTTAGTGTGAAAGAAGAATGAAGATCACGCATCCCCATAAAGTTTTATTTATCAAAAAACTGTGGCAAATCAGATTTAGATAGAGGTCTAGAGTTTGTTGATCTTTATCCTATTGGTGGGATATGAAACTTATTGAAAAAATGCTTGAAAGTTACCTAAAATAAATTTCAACTGCATTTCTTCTTAATGATATCGCATACCACATACTTTACTTTTCATACTTAATTATTAGGTTGATCTATCCTGTAAGCTATCCAATTATTGACTATAAGAAATTATTTCTATGTTATTTAGTGATGTATTTCAATATATAATCCCTGACCAATTAATTTACAAAAACAAAAACAAGAATACATTTTTGATTTGTTTTTGCTCAGTTTTTAAAAAATACTTAAACCTCTACTATATTTTTGGCATGATACAAGCAATAGGGATACAAAGGTGATTAAGAAAATGATCATGTTAAAAGGAGTTTAGAGTAAATGATGTATTTATTTCTCTTCAGAGAATGGAATAAGCAAAAAGACATTAAAGCGAGCAAAGATGCAAAAGTAAGTAATCTTTGGGTACTTATAGAGTAAAGGATTAATGTATTAGATCTTGGTTGTCTAAAATCTAACTGTACATTCCAAAATAAAGTCTAACATTTTCCAGTTTCTGGAAAACAATGTATAACGCCTTGGACTATCATGCCTGTTAATGATATCTTTTTTCACCTAAGACCTTGGGCCATGCCAGATAATTTATGCTAAAAATGTGATTTATGTTTGAGCCTTGGGCCACACAGTAGTAGTTTGAACTTGTGAGTTACTGGAGATGAAATAACTAAGATTAAACATTCAGGTGGTCATCCATGTCTGCATAACTGATTCCACCACAAAAAAAATCTGGACAAGAATGCTTGTATGAGTTTCCATTACTGTCAATAATTCATGCATGTTTATATACATTGTTGCTAGGAGAATTAGCACTCTGTATATGATTTTGCTGGTAAAGAACAATTGGAAGCTTGCACCTGGTCTCCTCCAGAGTCTGCACTGTGCATCTTTTTCTGTTGAAGATTTTTTTTTTTTTTTTTCTTATTTTAGCTTTGTCGCCCAGGCTGGAGTACAGTGGTGCCATCTTGGCTCACTGCAACCTCCGCCTCCTGGGTTCAAGTGATTCTCCTACCTCAGCTTCCTGAATAGCTGGGACTACAGGTGCCTACCACCATGCTCGGCTGATTTTTGTATTTTTAGTAGAGATGGGGTTTTACTATATTGGCCAGGCTGGTCTCGAACTCCTGACCTTGTGATCTACTTGCCTTGGCCTTCCAAAGTGTTGGGATTACAGGCATCAGCCACCATGCCCAGCCTCTGTTGCAGATTTTCAGTTGTATCCATTTATTGTAGTAAAATATAACTTTCAGAGTATAAGAGCTCTGCTGAGTTCTGTGATTCTATCTAGTGAATCATTGAATATGAAATGGTCTTAGAGATCCCCCATCATGGAGTCTTTAAAGGAAAACTGATATACCAGCCCCCTCTTCACCTTCTGCCATGATTTTAAGCTTTCTGAGGACCTCATCAAAAGCAGATGCTGATATCAGAATTCTTGCACAACCTGCAGACTGTGAGCCTATAAAACCTCTTTTCTTTAACAATTACCCAGCCTCTGATATTTCTTTATAGCAATGCAAGAATAGATTGACACAGAAAATTGGTACCAAAGCTGTTATAATTGTCTAGGCTATTATAATCAGAAGCAGAGACTAGTGGTCACTGTGAATAAATTCTGCAGGTTCTATAGGTTGGGCATGTACCAAAGTGTTTATTAAAGCATTCTTAAGATTGTGGATTTATCTCACTCTGTGTTAGAGGTTTTCAAATCTGCCCTGCCATTTTTCTTATAAACAAAGTTTCATTGGAATTCAGCCATATTCTTTCATGGAAGTATTGACTATGACTGTGTTTATGCTACAACAGAGTTACATGTTTGTGACAAACACTGTATGCTCCATAAAGTCTAAGATATTTATTATCTGGCCCTTACAGAAACAGTCAGCAATCTCTTCCATATATAATGGAAAGTTACTGAAAGATATAGGCATGGGAAACACATGGTAACATGGTTTCGTTATTTTATCCTCTCTGAATCTCGTCCTGAAATGTGACCTCCAGCACTGGAGCTGGGCCAAGTGGAAGGTTGATATTATTTGGCTCTGTGTCCCCACCCAAATTTCACCTTGAATTTTAATAATCCCCTCATATCAAGGGCAGGACCAGGTGGAGACAATTGAATCATAGGGGCACTTTCCCCCATACTGTTCTCATGATGGTGAGTGAATTCTCATGGGATCTGATGGATTTATAAGTGGTTTTCCTCTTCTCTTGGTTTTCAGTTCTCTCTTGCCTGCCACCATGTAAGACATGACTTTGCTCTTCCTTCACCTTCTACCATGATTGTGAGGCCTCTCCAACCATATGGAACTGTAAGTCGATTAAACATCTTTTTCTTTATAAATTATCCAGTCTTGGGTATGTATTTATTAGCAGCATTAAATGGATGAATACAGTAAATTGGTACTGGTAGAGTGGGGCACTGCTGTAAAGATACCTAAAAATGTGGAAGGTGACTTTGGAACTGGGTAACAGGCAGAGGCTGGAATGGTTTGGAAGTCTCAGAAGAAAAAAAGGAAAATGTGGGAAAGTTTGGAACTTCCTAGAGACTTGCTGAATGGTTTTGATCTGAATGCTGGTAATGATATGGTCACCGAAATTCAGGCTGAGGTGGTCTCAGATGCAGATGAGGAATTCTTTGGGAACTGAAATAAAAGTTACTCTTGCTATGTTTTTGCAAAGAGACTGGTGGCATTTTGCCCCTGTCCAAGAGATCTGTGGAACTTTGAACTTGAGGGAGATGATTTAGGTATCTAGCAGGAGAAATTTCTAAGCAGCAAAGCATTCAAGAAGTCACTTGGGTGCTGTTAAAAGCATTCAATTTTAAAAGAAAAACAGAGCATAAAAGTTCGGAAAATTTGCAGCCTTGCTATGCTATAGAAAAGAAAAACTCATTTTCTGAGGAGAAATTCAAGCTGGCTGCAGAAATTTGCATAAATAACGAGGAGCCAAATGTTATTTGCCCAGACAATGGGGAAAATGTCACCAGGGCATGTCAGAAACCTTTGAGGCATCCCCTCCCATCACAGTTCCAGAGGCCTAGAGGGAAAACAAGATTTCCAGAGCTGGGCCCAGAGCCCCTCTGCTCTGTGCAGCCTAGGGACTTTCAGCAGCTCTAGCCATGCCTAAAAGGGGTCAAGGTACAGATCAGGCCATGACATCAGAGGGTGCAAGTCCCAAGCCTTGGCAGCTTCCATGTGGTGTTGAGCCTGCAGGTGCACAGAAGTCAAGAGTTGGGTTTGGAAACCTCCACCTAGATTTCAGAGAATATATGGAAATGCCTAGATGTCCATGCAAAATTTTGCTGGAGGGGAGGGACCCTCATAGAGAACCTCTGTTAGGGCAGTGCAAAAGGGAAATGTGGGGTTGAAGTCCCCACACAGAGTCCCTGCTGGAGCACCACCTAGTGGAGCTGTGAGAAGAGAGCCACTGTCCTCCAGCCTAGTGGAGCTCTGAGAAGAGAGCCACCATTCTCCAGATCGTAGGATGGTAGATCCACTGATAGCTTGCACAGTGGTCTTGAAAAAGCCTCAGACACTCAATGCCAGCCTGTGAAAGCAGCTAGGAAGGAGGCTGTACCCTGCAAAGCCGCAGGGGTGGAGCTATCAAAGACTATAACTTTGCATTTTAAACATCAAAGTATCTGACTCGAAATTAATACATATGCATGAAGGTTGCTATTTTTCCCCCAAAACTAAAAAATAAACAGAAATGAATGTGCATAATCAACAAGATTTATTGTACATGTGTTTTGATAAGAAGGTAGGAAGGCAAAGGATAATAACTGCTATGGTTATTCAGTTATTATAACTGCTATGGAAACAAAATTCAGTTATTTCCAACGTGGTAGCATTAATAGCAGAGGCCTTCAAAAGATTATTTTATTGTAGGTGCTCTTCCTTTGTGAATGAGATGAAGTGCCTTAGATAAGAGGCTTCATGTAGTATTTGGCCCTCTTCTCTTTCCAACTTCTATCATGTGAATGCACAACAAGAAAGCCCTCAACAGGTGCTGACACTATGGACTTCCCAGAACCAGAGAGGCAAGAAAGAAATTTATTTTACTTATAAATTACCTAACCTCAGGTATTTTATTACAGTAGCAGAAGCAGACTAAGATAATAACTAAGTCATCTATATTTAAATGATTTCTCCATTCATTGAGATAAGGAAAATAAGAGGAACAATGTTGGAGTAAATATGTGGCAAGTTCTATTTGAACACCTGAGATGTGAGTATTCAAGGGATATTGCAATGAAGACTTCCTATAGGTAGGCCACTTAAGTTTAAAGAATGAGCAGAAGAAGAGAAACCATTAAAGCAAAAAGTCAAAGAAAAAAGTAAAAGAGGTAGGGACAAAGTCAGATGGTGAGAAATTACACAAGTCAAGAGAAGAGAGTGTTTTAAGGCAAATGGAATTGATCAACAGTGTCAAAGGCTATTTCCACCAGTGAATATTAAGACACTTAAGAAATAAAAGCTGAATATGAAAATGAGTTGGTTCTTGATGACACTGATAAAGGTAGTTTCTGTGTAGTGGTGATACAGATGTCTAAGTGCAGTATAAGGTTTGTCTCTGTGTCCCCACTCAAATCTCATCTTGAATTACAATCCCCATGTTTCAAGGAAGGAACCTGTTGGGAGGTGATTGGATCATGGGGGCATTTTTCCCCATGCTGTTCTCATGATATTGAGTGAGTTCTCACAAGAGCTGATGGTTTGAAATTGTGACACTTCCTCACTTTTTTTTCCTGCCACCATGTAAGACGTGCCTGCTTCTCCTTTGCCTTCTGCCATTATTGTAACTTCCTGAGGCCTCCCAGCCATGCAGAACTGTGAGTCAATTAAACCTCCTTTCTTTATAAATTACACAGTCTCAGTTAGTCTCTTTATAACAGTATGATAATAGACTAATACGTGTGGATTTAGGACTGAATAGAAGGTGAGAAAGTAAATTTTATTTTTTTATGAAATATGGGGGTGATGAAGAGGAGCAAAAAGAGACAGTCTCTGAGGAAGTAAGTTGAAATGAGGGAATATTTATTTTTATTATAATATTTTAATAGAATAAACTAGAGCAAGCTTAAAGAGAAAACTATTAGGGTAGAGAGGGTGCAGTTTTACAGGAAAGGGCAAAAATTACTGAGTTATGGTCCTTAAATTTGGGAAGAGGTGGGATTCAAAGTGTAGAGGAGATACATTGTAGAGGAGGTAAAGGACAATTCTTACCTTTTGAGAAGAGACAATACGTAGATTTCACATGGAGTAAGAGTGATTGAAACACTTTTGTAGAAAATAAGCTTTTCTTATCATGTCTTTTTAACTAATTTAAAGAAACTATATATATATAGTTTCTTTATTTTACATCAAACAACTGATGTTTGAGCAACAGAAGACTATTTTTGCAATAGTGTTGAAGAACAGACTGAAGTCTTGAAGAACAAACTGGAGTTGGGCTCCTGGCAAACAAGCAAACAAACAAAACTCGTGATTTTTTCCATGGCTGACCATAGCCAATGACAAAGGCTTTATCTAACAGGCATCTTGGGGAAAAGCTGTCCTCTCCAAACAAATTTGGTGACAATGCTTTGAACTAACTGTGGGGTCAGCATTAGGAACTCAGGCCCCCCTGACCAGCCATGCTCTTAGGCATTCTTGCTTCCCTAGTCCAGGCACTTTCATCAGAAGGTCTTTTTATCTCAGGAGTTTGGCCAAGGCCTTCCTTGGGCACCATTGTTGAGACCTCCTTCTCAGGGAGAGGGGGTAGAAACCATGAAAACAAAACTTTCCACCCTAACTCAGTACTTAATACTTTTCTACAACTAACCTCCACCTTTTCTCCAGGAGTCTTTCTTTCAGGGCTCCCACAGCAGTGCGATGACCCTTCCTACCAGTACATTTTATGGTGGAAAATGGAACTGAGAAGAGTTAGTACTTTGTGAACTTTATCACAGTGAGTAATTAAAATATTGACTGTTACTTTCATTTTGGCTTGTAGTTTTAATTGACTGTGTTGACACCTTGCATCTTAGCTCTCTCTTCAACTCTACTATGCTTCTGACCACCTGACTAGAAAAAGGAAAACCTATGTCTGGAGAGAATATCTGAAATAAAGAACTGATTAATGGCTACAGTAACAGAGGCTAAGTAAGTAAGATCAAAATTTGTTCTCAAAGAGTAGGCCATTTCAATTTAATTTTACAGATGTAGAATTGTCCTAGGTGAAGGTAATTATCAGAGTATGGCTAAGAAAATGAATATTTGAGGAGAAATCAAGTTAATTTTATTTAATATTGCTTGCCCTTAGGAGACAAGATATTAACAGAAGAGTCCATATATTATCTAGTTTGTTGTTCTAAAATACTTTCATTGAGAAACGGATGTTGATATGTGGCAACATTTTTTAAAGTAGATATTGATGAAGTATTATGGCCTGAGTCGTAAAGAAGTAAGGATTTATATAGTAGCTGCAATGTAATTAAGGAAACCACACACTTTACCTGAGATATCCATTTTTATAAAAGATAAACAGGCAAATGGAGCACTTACTGAAAGAGGTTGCAGGTGTGATATTCCAGAGCACGTAAAATGGTGGAGAGTAAGTGAAAAACAATAGAAATTTGGGTTGTAAACAAGAAGGTACAGCAGGAAGGTATATCAACAAGAAGGTATAAAAGTGAGACATAATACCTTATTGGTCATACATCTTTGGCAATTGTTGAGTATTAACAAGAAGTGATACATGGAGTTTTTAGTTGACTACAAAGCAGTTGAAGCTACTGCTGTGAGTGGACCATAGTCTTCAGATTCAGGAGACACTAGAAAAGGAGTGCCAATCACTATTCTAAAAACTAGGTTTTATAAAACCTCTGGCAGAGGCTCTACTTCAGGGATAATGAATTCTTGTAGCAATATCCTGAAATACATTTATGATCATCATGAGTTACCCTTTTTTGTTTTGTTTTGTTTTTTGTTTCCCAGATGGAGTTTCACTCCCATTTCTCAGGCTGGAGTGCAATGGCACAATCTGAGCCCACTTCAACCTCCACCTCCCAGCTTCAAACGATTCTCCTGCCTCAGCCTCATGAGTAGCTGGGATTATAGGTGCACACCACCACATTCAACTAATTTTTTGTATTTTAGGTAGAGATGGGATTTCACCATGTTGGCCAGGCTGGTCTTGAACTCCTGACATCAGGTGATCCACCTACCTTGGGCTCCTATAGTGCTGGATTATAGGCGTGGGATTATAAAGTGCCTGGCGAATCCTTACTTTGAGAGTAAAACAGTTACTAGAACCAACATAAGATCTTATTAAAGAAGCATATACATTTCCAAATCACAAACTTCCCCTGCCTTTAACATTTTGCAAACCATACTTAAATAAAATTATTTCCTTTAATAAAGTTACGTATTTTTATTAACTTAAAACTCTGTATGAGTCTCTGAATGGGTCCATACAGACTACCAAAGGACTCCATGGCACAAGAAAAGAAGCATTAACCCTGTTTTTAGACAGGATATTTGGGCATTTTGAGCTCAAAATAGTTGCCTTGAGATCTGAAGCACCGAGGTCAGCAATAGGAAGATGCCCCAAATTGATACTTTACATCTTTATATATGTATTAAAATTTCCATAGTATCTGTAATCCACAATAGACAGGAGAGTGAGCAGTAAAAATCAGGTCTTCTGAAGTGAGAGTGTTGAGTTTGAATTTTAACTTTACCATTAGCCCTCCACACTTTATCTGAAAATGTTAGCAATAACATTCATAGTAGAGTTTTTTAAATGATTAAATTAGCAGATATATGCAAAACACTGAGAAAAATACTTGTCCTACAATAATCACTCACTAAATAATTTCTCTTATTATTTTTTGAAGACTAGATGTTTTTACCATTTCTATTTTATTCCACACTTTGTGAATTCTGCCTCAAAATCAGCAATTCTGATGCTCTCAAAAGTTTTAATAAGTTGAATTTGAAGAGATCACATTTTACTTTGCATTTCTTAAGTAATGGGGTTGTTCTATTAGTTTTCCTATGGCATTTTTGATATGTAAATTATGATTTATATTGTTTGCCCATTTTTACATTACAGAATTTATCTCTGGTCTTTTTTATTTACTTTTTTTGTGTGTTTCTACATATTGCTTTAGTGTGAATTCCAAGAAAACAGAGCCTGAGTCAAAGGTATATCTGATACTAATTATTGAAGAAGTATAAAATCAGGGAAGGAGAAGTGAGGGACAAGGGGATTGAAAGGAGGCACAATGCAAAAATAACTACCTCTTGATTTAAATGTATTGACTACTCAATCTCATGACATTTGGCTGAGTAGTGTTAAAATGGATGCATCTCAGCAAAGACTTAGAGAAGAATAGCCTCTCTATATGTCGGCTTCTGAATCTGATTAGTCAAAACTTTCCATTCTTAGATTTTAATTGAACCAGAAATTTAAGTTGCTTAAGAATGAGTTGAGACATTTCATGCCTCAGGGTCAACAGGGAAGTCCCAGCTTTGGAAGTAAAAAGCAATATATGGTTTAGGCCTTGGTGGGGGTCTCATCCAATAAAATTAGAGTAGGCAACAAAGGCTAAATTGCTTCAGCAATAACTGGGGTGAAATACATGGCCAAAGACCCAGGAGGCAGGGTAGGATCTGAAGTGCATAAGAGTGCTTTATATAAATACCAGGAGCATTAACATTTTTTCATAAATGTTGTAGTTTTTCTATTTTATGTTTTAAATTGGAGAGATTAAAGTATTTAAATGCATATAATCTGATATGTCTATTTAATAAATGTTTTATTGGATTGAATTTATAGCCCATCTAGTTCTATATATCATACTTTAATAGCATAAGCTTAGAACTTTTCCTTAAGGGCATTTTAAAAAAAGTCATCTCCCTGTTATGATTGGTGTTTCTAATATTTTTAAACATAATTTCATTCAAAAAGTGATATTCTGTTACTGTTAAAGAAAAACAATTGAAAACATTAATATATCGTGACAGAAATGGTGATGAATTTAAAATTTCTTGACTACTTATGGTTATGAAATAAGAATGATATTTATACATTTAATTAATTAAATAACATCATTATTATTATTATTATTATTATACTTTAAGTTCTAGGGTATATGTGCATAACGTGCAGGTTTGTTACATATGGATACTTGTGCCATGTTGCTGTGCTGCACCCATCAACTCGTCAGCACCCATCAACTCATCATTTACATCAGGTATAACTCCTAATGCAATCCCTCCCCCCCTCCCCATGATAGGCCCCGGTGTGTGATGTTCCCCTTCCCGAGTCCAAGTGATCTCATTGTTCAGTTCCCACCTATGAGTGAGAACATGCGTTGTTTGGTTTTCTGTTCCTGTGATAGTTTGCTAAGAATGATGGTTTCCAGCTGCATCCATGTCCCTACAAAGGACACAAACTCATCCTTTTTTATGGCTGCATAGTATTCCATGGTGTATATGTGCCACATTTTCTTAATCCAGTCTGTCACTGATGGACATTTGGGTTGATTCCAAGTCTTTGCTATTGTGAATAGTGCCGCAATAAACATACATGTGCATGTGTCTTTATAGCAGCATGATTTATAATCCTTTGGGTATATACCCAGTAATAGGATGGCTGGGTCATATGGTACATCTAGTTCTAGATCCTTGAGGAATTGCCATACTGTTTTCCATAATGGTTGAACTAGTTTACAATCCCACCAACAGTGTAAAAGTGTTCCTATTTCTCCACATCCTCTCCAGCACCTGTTGTTTCCTGACTTTTTAATGATCGCCATTCTAACTGGTTTGAGATGGTATCTCATTGTGGTTTTGATTTGCATTTCTCTGATGGCCAGTGATGATGAGCATTTTTTCATATGTCTGTTGGCTGTATGAATGTCTTCTTTTGAGAAATGTCTGTTCATATCCTTTGCCCACTTTTTGATGGGGTTGTTTGTTTTTTTCTTGTAAATTTGTTTGAGTTCTTTGTAGGTTCTGGATATTAGCCCTTTGTCAGATGAGTAGATTGCAAAAATTTTCTCCCATTCTGTAGGTTGCCTGTTCACTCTGATGGTAGTTTCTTTTGCTGTGCAGAAGCTCTTTAGTTTAATGAGATCCCATTTGTCAATTTTGGCTTTTGCTGCCGTTGCTTTTGGTGTTTTAGACATGAAGTCTTTGCCCATGCCTATGTCCTGAATGGTACTACCTAGATTTTCCTCTAGGATTTTTATGGTATTAGGTCTAACATTTAAGTCTCTAATCCATCTTGAATTAATTTTCGTATAAGGAGTAAGGAAAGGATCCAGTTTCAGCTTTCTACTTATGGCTAGCCAATTTTCCCAGCACCATTTATTAAATAGGGAATCCTTTCCCCATTTCTTGTTTCTCTCAGGTTTGTCAAAGATCAGATGGCTGTAGATGTGTGGTATTATTTCTGAGGACTCTGTTCTGTTCCATTGGTCTATATCTCTGTTTTGGTACCAGTACCATGCTGTTTTGGTTACTGTAGCCTTGTAGTATAGTTTGAAGTCAGGTAGCGTGATGCCTCCAGCTTTGTTCTTTTGACTTAGGATTGTCTTGGAGATGCGGGCTCTTTTTTGGTTCCATATGAACTTTAAAGCAGTTTTTTCCAATTCTGTGAAGAAACTCATTGGTAGCTTGATGGGGATGGCATTGAATCTATAAATTACCTTGGGCAGTATGGCCATTTTCACGATATTGATTCTTCCTATCCATGAGCATGGTATGTTCTTCCATTTGTTTGTGTCCTCTTTTATTTCACTGAGCAGTGGTTTGTAGTTCTCCTTGAAGAGGTCCTTTACATCCCTTGTAAGTTGGATTCCTAGGTATTTTATTCTCTTTGAAGCAATTGTGAATGGAAGTTCATTCATGATTTGGCTCTGTGTTTGTCTGTTATTGGTGTATAAGAATGCTTGTGATTTTTGCACATTAATTTTGTATCCTGAGACTTTGCTGAAGTTGCTTATCAGCTTAAGGAGATTTTGGGCTGAGACAATGGGGTTTTCTAAATATACAATCATGTCATCTGCAAACAGGGACAATTTGACTTCTTCTTTTCCTAACTGAATCCCCCTGATTTCTTTCTCTTGCCTAATTGCCCTACCCAGAACTTCCAACACTATGTTGAATAGGAGTGGTGAGAGAGGGCATCCCTGTCTTGTGCCAGTTTTCAAAGGGAATTTTTCCACTTTTTGCCCATTCAGTATGATATTGGCTGTGGGTTTGTCATAAATAGCTCTTATTATTTTGAGGTACGTTCCATCAATACCGAATTTATTGAGAGTTTTTCGCATGAAGGGCTGTTGAATTTTGTCAAAAGCCTTTTCTGCATCTATTGAGATAATCATGTGGTTCTTGTCTTTGGTTCCGTTTATATGCTGGATTATGTTTATTGATTTGCGAATGTTGAACCAGCCTTGCATCCCAGGGATGAAGCCCACTTGATCATGGTGGATAAGCTTTTTGATGTGTTGCTGAATCCGGTTTGCCAGTATTTTATTGAGGATTTTTGCATCGATGTTCATCAGGGATATTGGTCTAAAATTCTCTTTTTTTGTTGTATCTCTGCCAGGCTTTGGTATCAGGATGATGTTGGCCTCATAAAATGAGTTAGGGAGGATTCCCTCTTTTTCTATTGATTGGAATAGTTTCAGAAGGAATGGTACCAACTCCTCCTTGTACCTCTGGTAGAATTCAGCTGTGAATCCATCTGGTCCTGGACTTTTTTTGGTTGGTAGGCTATTAATTGTTGCCTCAATTTCAGAGCCTGCTATTGGTCTATTCAGGGATTCAACTTCTTCCTGGTTTAGTCTTGGAAGAGTGTAAGTGTCCAGGAAATTATCCATTTCTTCTAGATTTTCCAGTTTATTTGCGTAGAGGTGTTTATAGTATTCTCTGATGGTAGTTTGTATTTCTGTGGGGTCGGTGGTGATATCCCCTTTTTCATTTTTAATTGCGTCGATTTGATTCTTCTCTCTTTTCTTCTTTATTAGTCTTGCTAGTGGTCTGTCAATTTTGTTGATCTTTTCAAAAAACCAACTCCTGGATTCATTGATTTTTTGGAGGGTTTTTTGTGTCTCTATCTCCTTCAGTTCTGCTCTGATCTTAGTTATTTCTAGCCTTCTGCTAGCTTTCGAATGTGTTTGCTCTTGCTTCTCTAGTTCTTTTAATTGCGATGTTAGAGTGTCAATTTTAGATCTTTCCTGCTTTCTCTTGTGGGCATTTAGTGCTATAAATTTCCCTCTACACACTGCTTTAAATGTGTCCCAGAGATTCTGGTATGTTGTATCTTTGTTCTCATTGGTTTCAAAGAACATCTTTATTTCTGCCTTCATTTCGTTATGTATCCAGTAGTCATTCAGGAGCAGGTTGTTCAGTTTTCATGTAATTGAGCGGTTTTGATTGAGTTTCTTAGTCCTGAGTTCTAGTTTGATTGCACTGTGGTCTGAGAGACAGTTTGTTATAATTTCTGTTCTTGTACATTTGCTGAGGAGTGCTTTACTTCCAATTATGTGGTCAATTTTGGAATAAGTGCGATGTGGTGCTGAGAAGAATGTATATTCTGTTGATTTGGGTTGCAGAGTTCTATAGATGTCTATTAGGTCTTTTTGCTGCAGAGATGAGTTCAATTCCTGGATATCCTTGTTAACTTTCTGTCTCGTTGATCTGTCTAATGTTGACAGTGGAGTGTTGAAGTCTCCCATTATTATTGCATGGGAGTGTAAGTCTCTTTGTAAGTCTCTGAGGACTTGCTTTATGAATCTGGGTGCTCCTGTATTGGGTGCATATATATTTAGGTTAGCTCTTCCTGTTGAATTGATCCCTTTACCATTATGTAATGGCCTTCTTTGTCTCTTTTGATCTTTGATGGTTTAAAGTCTGTTTTATCAGAGACTAGGATTGCAACCCCTGCTTTCTTTTGTTCTCCATTTGCTTGGTAAATCTTCCTCCATCCCTTTATTTTGAGCCTATGTATGTCTCTGCGTGTGAGATGGGTCTCCTGAATACAGCAGACTGATGGGTCTTGACTCTTTATCCAGTTTGCCAGTCTGTGTCTTTTAATTGGAGGATTTAGTCCATTTACATTTAAGGTTAATATTGTTATGTGTGAACTTGATCCTGCCATTATGATATTAACTGGTTATTTTGCTCGTTAGTTGATGCAGTTTCTTCCTAGCCTTGATGGTCTTTACATTTTGGCATGTTTTTGCAATGGCTGGTACCGGTTGTTCCTTTCCATGTTGAGTGCTTCCTTCAGGGTCTCTTGTAAGGCAGGCCTAGTGGTGACAAAATCTCTAAGCATTTGCTTATCTGTAAAGGATTTTATTTCTCCTTCACTTATGAAATTTAGTCTGGCTGGATATGAAATTCTGGGTTGAAAATTCTTTTCTTTAAGAATGTTGAATATCGGCCCCCACTCTCTTCTGACTTGTAGAGTTTCTGCCGAGAGATCTGCTGTTAGTCTGATGGGCTTCCCTTTGTGGGTAACCCAACCTTTCTCTCTGGCTGCCCTTAAGATTTTTTCCTTCATTTCAACTTTGGTGAATCTGGCAATTATATGTCTTGGAGTTGCTCTTCTCGAGGAGTATCTTTGTGGCATTCTCTGAATTTCCTGGATTTGAATGTTGGCCTGCCCTATTAGGTTGGGGAAGTTCTCCTGGATGATATCCTGAAGAGTGTTTTCCAACTTGGTTCCATTTTCCCCCTCACTTTCAGGCACCCCAGTCAGACGTAGATTTGGTCTTTTTACATAATCCCATACTTCTTGCAGGCTTTGTTCATTTCTTTTTCTTCTTTTTTCTTTTGGTTTCTCTTCTCGCTTCATTTCATTCATTTGATCCTCAATCGCTGATATTCTTTCTTCCAGTTGATCGAGTCGGTTACTGAAGCTTGTGCATTTGTCACGTATTTCTCGTGTCATGGTTTTCATCTCTTTCATTTCATTTATGACCTTCTCTGCATTAATTACTCTAGCCATCAATTCTTCCACTTTTTTTTCAAGATTTTTAGTTTCTTTGCACTGGGTACGTAATTCCTCCTTTAGCTCTGAGAAGTTTGATGGACTGAAGCCTTCTTCTCTCATCTCGTCAAAGTCTTCTCCATCCAGCTTTGATCCATTGCTGGCGATGAGCTGTGCTCCTTTGCTGGGGGAGATGCGCTCTCATTTTTTGAATTTCCAGCTTTTCTGCCCTGCTTTTTCCCCATCTTTGTGGTTTTATCTGCCTCTGGTCTTTGATGATGATGGTGTTGTACTGATGGGGTTTTGGTGTAGGTGTCCTTCCTGTTTGATAGTTTTCCTTCTAACAGTCAGGACCGTCAGCTGTAGGTCTGTTGGAGATTGCTTGAGGTCCACTCCAGAGCCTGTTTGCCTGGGTGTCAGCAGCAGAGGCTGCAGATGATAGAATATTGCTGAACAGCAAGTGTACCTGTCTGATTCTTGCTTTGGAGGCTTCCTCTCAGGGGTGTACTCCACCCTGTGAGGTGTGGGGTGTCAGACTGACCCTAATGGGGGATGTCTCCCAGTTAGGCTACTCAGGGGTCAGGGACCCACTTGAGCAGGCAGTCTTTCCATTCTCAGATCTCAACCTCCATGTTGGGAGATCCACTGCTCTATTCAAAGCTGTCAGACAGAGTCGTTTGCATCTGCAGAGGTTTCTGCTGCTTTGTTGTTGTTGTTTAGCTGTGCCCTGTCCCCAGAGGTGGAGTCTACAGAGACAGGCAGGTTTCCTTGAGCTGCTGTGAGCTCCACCCAGTTCGAGCTTCCCAGCGGCTTTGTTTACCTACTTAAGCCTCAGCAATGGCGGTCGCCCCTCCCCCAGCCTCGCTGCTGCCTTGCCGCGAGATGGCAGACTGCTGTGCTAGCAATGAGGGAGGCTCCGTGGGCGTGGGACCCTCCCGGCCAGGTGTGGGATATAATCTCCTGGTGTGCCTGTTTGCTTAAAGCGCAGTATTGGGGTGGGAGTTACCCGATTTTCCAGGTGTTGTGTGTCTCAGTTCCCCTGGCTAGGAAAAGGGATTCCCTTTCCCCTTCCGCTTCCCAGGTGAGGCAATGCCTCGCCCTGCTTCAGCTCTCGCTGGTCGGGCTGCAGCAGCTGACCAGCACCGATTGTCCGGCACTCCCTAGTGAGATGAACCCAGTACCTCAGTTGAAAATGCAGAAATCACCGGTCTTCTGTGTCGCTCTCACTGGGAGTTGGAGACTGGAGCTGTTCCTATTCGGCCATCTTGCTCCGCCCCACTAAATAACATTTTTTTAATAGCTATTTTTCTAGTACCACTGAGCAGGTACATATTTGTTTTATTTTCCTGTCTTCTGAAACATGTTTTTAAATAAAATGCTGATAATGATCCCACAGTAAAATATTTCACCAAAATAATGACATGAGCATTTAAAAATAATTATTATTTCTCACTATGAGGAGCTATTGAATCCCTATTCCTTTGTTATACATGACATTAGAAATGGAATTGAGTTCTCTAATTATTGCTGTAAATTCTTGTCTTTTATAGGAGGGATATTTTATGGTTGATTGCAAGCTCAATGTCCTACATTAGCAATTCATCATTTTATAATATTAATATTCATTTTTACTAAATATAGAAACCTCATATAATCAGCAATTTCCTCATCAATTTGAATAAATCAAATTCATTATTAAGGGTTAGTATAATATTAACAACAAAATGCCTTTCCTGGTAAAAATAAACAAGTCTTGATTCACCTATTATGTTTAATTTTTCATAATATAAGACAGAAAATTATAATGTAATTATTAAATAATCTTAAATGTACCTAATGAAATAACTCATTCAACCTATAGGCTAAATAAATGGGAGAAAAAGAGAGAGAGAAAGAAAGAAAGAAGAAACAAAGAGAGATAGAGAGACAAAGTGAAAGAAAGAAACTAAAAATAATGTTTATTTTTTTCTAAAGATATTAACAAAAAGTACAGAAGTTTTCCAGATCATCTAAAAACTAACCTTGCTCTTGGTTAACATAAATCTTTTTCTTGCCAATATAAATCCAAAATTTATACTTAATTTTATTTAGTTACTTCAAGAACTATCTAGGGATTTGAGGATAAAACTATTAACACTAGAGCAATATATATTTTATTCAAGGAGTATACAAGGCTGGAAAGGGTAAAATCATGCATATTCAAGTGAAAGCAAAGGTCTCATGCTGATGAAGATAAAGTGGTCAGAGATATTTCACAGAAACTTTGCAGATATATATCAACATTCTATTGCCATATTCTGTGATTCCCTAATGCATAGTTAATTAAATTGTAGTTTACATTAAAAAAATAGCTATGTCTATCCACAAGACAGCCCCAATGTTTATTTTATTTAGAAATTAACAGCCTTTATCCCTTCTGAAAGAGGCATTCAAGGACTTTTCCAAAGAAAAAATAATCCAATGCATAACTAAGTTTTTCATTGTTAGAAAGACAATTTCATGATTATTTTTAATAAACAGATTTAAGACAGACATAATATAAATTCTATTTTACAGGACAATCAAAATTTAAGTGAATAAAGTGAAGTAGGTACTTATCCATAATATGCACATTCTCACTGCTTCCTCAGGTGTTTAAACAGGATTTACTGCTATCTGCTTTGGATGGCTAACTACTAAAATCCTGGATTTCAACGCAGCTTCTTGGTTTTTCTACCAATCAAAAGTTGGACTTTGCTAGTATTTAGAATCTATAAGAAAGTTAAAAAAAATCACCAAGCAAAAATCAATTTACGCCATTTAAAAATGGGCAAAGAATATGAACAAACATTCTCAAAGGAAGACATACAAGGAGTCAGAGAACATAAAAAATGCTCCACATCACTAATCATCAGAGAAATGCAAATCAAAACCACAATGAGATACCATTGTCACAGGGTCCTTAGGGTTTTGCTTTTCTAGCCAGAAACCTCCGTTGCCGGTGGCACCTTTGCCCTAGTTTGGTTTGGGTCCACAGTACTTGTTCTGCCCACTTGGCAAAGAAGGCTGCACTCATCGTGAACTATCAGCATGGATGCCACACCTGCCAACGGTGAGTCAGGTGGGAAGTGATGAGGTGTGTGTGAGCGAGCACGGGGTCCAGCTGCTGCACACAGGCAGGTGTGCTGGCTGCAGTGCGGTGGGCAGCTCCAGGTGCCAGTACAGACTCCGGCCCTGTGCAAGGCTGCAGCTAGATCAGGCATACTTCAAGCAGTTTCCAATGTGGGCACCAGGGAATACGGTGGTGCCCGGGGAGCTTGGAGACACCAGGAATCACACAGCCCGAAAGAAGTTGTCACAAGACTGACTCAGAGAGCCCCTAGGTCTGGGTTCCCCAAAGGACCACATCTCTTCTCTCCTTGTTACCTGCAATATGGTGAGCAGGGGACACGTTTCAGCTCTGTTTCTGTTACAGCTCTTTCAGTCCTGCCATTTGGTGGGTCCTGAGTTCTTATCTCATGTCTAGGAAGAAGGAGGTAGACAAACAACTGGAGAGTGAGCAAGGTGAAAAGGACAGTCACTGAGCAACAGAACAGCTCTTAGGAGACTTCAAAGTGGGTAGCTCCTTTCTACAGGCAGGTCATTTCAATGAGTGTCTAACTCCCAGCAGAGAGGAGACATTTAGTGTGTAGCTCCTTTCCACAAGCAGGTTATCCTAATGAGTTAAGAAGACCTGAAGTGGGTAGCTCCTTCGTTCACCTGATAGTCTCAACATCTTTGTGCGTCTGTATGAGTCAGGGATTTTTATGGACTCAGAAGGGAGGAAGTGCATGCTTGAGTGGTCCATGGGTGGCCACGAGTGGGCCTGGAAAAGGCACAGTAAGTACTTACTCCAGGCTACGAACTCCCCTCAGAACTGGCAGCCCAGGCGGTGGGGTTTCACTGGGGACCTGCCCCATTCTGACCAGGTCCTTGTCTGCCTCCCACTATCAACATACCATTCTCAGCACCCAGATTGTTCATGCTGAGGGGCACCTGCAGGCTCGCACCTAACCACCATCAGCTCCCCCTTGGCCACCCTCTCATGCTCGTTGATACACAAAGTCCAGAGGGAGCAGAGGTGGCAGGGGGCTGGCGCATCAGTGCCACCTCGAGTGTGCACACACCTGGTTGGGTCGTGACAGCACTTGGGCTTGGCCGCAATTTTGCTCCACACCAAAGCAGGTGCTGGGAGCAGGGAGAGGACAGGGAATGGGAGTAGGCACTTTCAAGCCTGCAGGAGCAGGGGCTTCCAGAGTCCCTGAGAGCACAGGGATATCTGGGTCTAAAGCCATGGCTGGGCAGTTCTAGCTACACCTGAGAGTATGGGGCCCTCCCACCCCACCAACTTGGTAGAGTGCAGGGCTCCCACCAGTTCCTGGCTCCCACAGGCCCCAAGGAGCACATAATCCTGGCTTCACCTACCCTGCTGCAGCTGATGTCTTTGCAGAGGCCTCTGTACACAGGCCGCTGCTGCCATCACCATCTCACACCAATCAGAATAGCTGTTGTTAAAAAGTCAAAAAACAACAGATTCTGGCAAGGCTATGAAGGACAGGGAGCATTTATACACTGTTGGCGGGAATGTAAATCAGTTCAGCCACTGTGGAAAGCAATCTGGAGATTTCTCAAAGTACTTAAAAAAGAGTTACCATTTGACACAACATCCTATTACTGAGTATATACCCAGAGGAAAATAGATCATTATAACAAAAAGACACATGCATTTTTATGTTCATTGCAGTGTTATTCACAATAACAAAGACATGGAATTAGTCTAGGTGGCCATAAATGACAGACTGGATAAAGAAAATGTGGTAGCGATACACCATGGAATACTACACAACCATAAAAATGAATGAAATCATGTCCTTGCAGAAACATGGATGGAGCTGGAAGCCAAAAACCTAAAATTTATTACAGAAAACTCATCCCCTAGGCACATTGTCATCAGGTTATCTAAAGTCAAGACAAAGGAAAGAATCTTAAGAACTGTGAGACAAAAGCACCAGGTAGCCTATAAAAGAAAACATCAGATTAACAACAGATTTCTTTAGAAACCCTACAACCTGGAAGGAACTGGGACCTCCCAATTCCTGTCTTCAGCCTCCTTAAACAAAACAATTATCAGCCAAGAATTTTGTATCCATTGAAACTAAGCTTCATAAATGAAGGAAAGATGCAGTCTTTTTCGGACAAACAAGTGCTGAGAGAATGCATTACTACCAAGTCAGCACTATAAGAACTGTTAAAGAGAGCTCTAAATCTTGAAACAAATTCTGGAAACACATTAAAACAGAATCTCTTTAAAGCACAAATCTCACAGGACTTACAAAACAAAATAAAACAAAACAAAAAAACAAAGTATACAGGCAACAAACGGCATGATGAATGGAATAGTACCTCACATCTCAAAAGTAATGTTGAATGTAAATGGCCTAATGCTCCACTTAAAAGATTTGGAATTGCAGAATAGATAAGAATTCACCAATCAAGTATTGGCTGCCTTCAAGAGACTCACCCAACACATAAGGACTCACATAAACTAAAGCTAAAGGGATGGAAAAAGACATTCCATGCAAATGGACACCACAAGTGATCAGGAGTGGCTATTCTTATACCAGACAAAATAAACTCTAAAGCAACAGCAGTTTAAAAAGACAAAGAGGAACATTAGATAATAACAAAAGGCCTTGTGCAACAGGAAAATATCACAATTCTAAATGTATATGCACTTAACACTGGAGCTCCCAAATTTATTAAACAATTACTACTATACCTAAGAAATGAGATAGATAGCATCACAGAAATAATGGGGGACTTCAATACGCCATTGACAGCACTAGACTGATTATCAAGACCAGAAGTCAACAGAGAAACAAGGAATTTAAACTACTCTCAGGAACAAATGGACTTAACAGATATTTACAAAACATTCTACCCAACAACTGTAACATATACATTCTATTCATTCAGCACATAGAACTTTCTCCAAGATAGACCATATGATGGGCCAAAAAACAAGTTTCAATAAATTTAAGAAAACTGAAATTATATCAAGTACTCTCTCAGACCACAGTGGAATAAAATTGGAAATATACTCTAAAAGAAACCTTCAAAACCATGCAAATACCTGGAAATTAAATAATCTGCTCCTGAATGATCATTGGGTCAACAATGAAATCAAGATGGAAATTAAAATTCCTCAAACTGAATGACTGCAGTGACACAACCTATTAATACCTCTGGAATACAGCAAAGGCAGTGCTAAGAGGAAAGTTCACAGCCCTAAATCCCTACATCAGAAAGTGTGAAAGATCACAAATAGACAAACTAAGGTCACACCTCAAGGACCTAGAGAAACAAGAACAAAGCAAACCTAAACCCAGCAGAAGAAACGAAATAACCAAGACCAGAGCAGAACTAAAATAAAATTGAAACAAACAAAAATTACAAAAGATAAATGAAGCCAAAAGCTCGTTCTTTGAAAAGATAAATAAAATTTATAGACAATTAGCAATATTAACCAAGAAAAGAAAAGAGAAGATCCAAATAAGCTCAATCAGAAACGAAACAGGAGTTATTATAACCGACACCACAGAAATACAAAAGATCATTCAAGGCTACTATGAACAACTTTACACACATAAACTAGAAAACCTAGGGTAGATGGGTAAATTCCTGGAAAGATAGGACCCTCTTAGCTTAAATCAGGAAGAACTAGAAATCCTGAACAGACCAATAACAAGCACTGAGATTGACATGGTGTTAGAAATCTTACCAACAACAACAACAACAAAAAGTCCAGGACCAGATGGATTCACAGCTGAATTCTTCCAGACATTCAAAGAATTGGTATCAATCCTACTGACACTGCTCCACAAGATAGAAAGAGAGGGGGTCCTCCTTAATGAAGCCAGTATCACCCTAATAACAAAACCAGAAAAGGACATAACCAAAAATGAAAACTGCAGGCCAATATTCCTGGAGAACATACAGATGCAAAAATTCTTAACAAAATACTAGCTAACCGAATCTAACAGCATATCAAAAAGATAATCCTCCATGATCAAGTGGGTTTCATACCAAGGATACAGGGGTGGTTTAACATGTGCAAGTCAATAAATGTGATACACCATATAAACAGAATTAAAAACAAAAATCACATGACCATCTCAATAGACAGAGAAAAAGTATTTGACAAAATTCAGCATCACTTTATGATTAAAATCCTCAGCAAAACCGTCATACAAGGGACACACCTCAATGCAATAAAAGACATCTATGACAAACCGACAACCAACATAATACTGAACCAGGAGAAGTTGAAAGTTTTTCCTTTCAGAACTGGAACAAGATAAGGATGCCCACTCTCACCACTTGTATTCAACATAGTACTGTAAGTTCTAGCCAGAGCAATCAGACCAGAGAAAAAAATAAAGGACATCCAAATTGATAAAGAGGAAGTCAAATTGTCCCTGTGTGCTGATGATGCGATCATATACCTAGAAAACCCTAAAGACTCCTCCAAAAAGCTTCTAGAACTGATAAATGAATTCAGCAGCTTCATGATACAAAGTTAATATACACAAATCAGTAGCTCTGCTATACACCAGCAGCGACCAAGTTGAGAATCATATCAAGAACTCAACCCTTTTATGATAGCTGCAAAATAATAATAATAATAATAAATACTTCAGAATATACCTAACCAAGAAGGTGAAAGACCTCTACAAGGAAAACTACAAAACACTACTGAAAAATATCATACACGACACAAGCAAACATAATTACAGGTATCTTGCTAGTATTTTTTTTCCTTTTCTATTATATATATAATTTTTAAAAAGTTATATTTAAAATAATATTGTCACTGTTATGTGACTTAAAAATGATATCAATACAACAAAACAGAAAGCACAGGACTAGGCCCACAAATATATTGATATTGGTAGAGTGTTAGCATTGAAAACCAGTACAGAAAATAAAATTCAGTATGTAGCTGGGGACAATACGTTATGCATGTGGGATAAAATGTTACTAAAACACTATCTCATAGCATGTCCTCAAACAAATTCCACATGAGCTAAATTTGTTAAAAATTGAAAATATTTAGAAGAAAATATAGAGAAATATTTCTATGAATTGTTGTAGAAAAAGACATGTTTAGAAATCATGAGTGGCATAAATCATAAAGTAATAGATTAAAAAGTTTTATTACATGTAAAGAAACTTCATTAAAATGTATAATATTCCAAGACTAGAAACAGATACAATTATGTATCCACAAAATTTAAAAAACTCATGAAACAATAAGAAACCAGAAAAATGATTCAATAAATTTTGACAAAGTTAATAAATAAAAAATTTATCCAGAAATAGATACAAATGAGAAAAGCACATTAAAATGATATCCAACTAATCAGAGAAATCAAAATTAAATCATGTCACTGTTGTCAGATTAAAAAAAAAGAGCATGATAATACTCAGTGTTGGTAATGATGATGTAGTACAATAAGAGCTCTCATAATCTGATTTGAAAATTAAAATTTGTATAAACATTTAGGAGATAAAATTGGCACTACTGTATCTTGTAAACTGCTATATGTGCAGCTTGAATCAGTGCATATATATTTATATATATATTCATATATTCCCTTTCTCATTTATATATGTTTGTATATCTGTGTGTTTGTGTGTGTGTGTAATTCTTGTTTATATACACTAGGAAAGTGTTCAAAGAAGGACATTGCAGTGTTAACTTTCTCTAATAGCCAAACTTGGAACTAAACTAAATAATTATCATGAAGAAATGAATAAATTAATATGATATACTCATGTAATAGTAGTTAAATTGAGAAATATACGAAACAGATCTATGTGTATAAAAATGCCTAGATAATACAAAAGGTGGTGGAAAATATGTAAATCTCATAGAGATGTCAGACATGTATAATTTAACATATATACGTTATTGCATACATCTTTAAAATATGTCTATAAATGTAGACTGAAAAGCGATACACAAAATTCTTATTGCTCATTTAAGAACAAAAAAGAGGAAAGGGAATTAATAGATACAAAGGGTACATTATACCTGAGTTAAAATACATACATAAATATGTCAATATCAAACTTATGCCCCATATATGTTTATATGTATTAAGAGAAGGAAAGTTTTTACTTCCTTCCTTGCTTCTTCCCTTCATCCATCCCCTTCTTCCTTCTTTCTGTCAGAAAACTTTACTATGTGTAGAGTATTGACAGTCACTGATGCAAATGAAAAGGATTTAGCAGTGAGTGAAATCCCTTCCCTCAAGTATTTCATATACTGTGGTGTTAAAAAAAAAAAAAAAAAACGGATATAAACAAAATACATAGCGTTTCAGATATGATAAACTCTATAAATAAATTAATAGAGAAGGGGCATAGAGAGTACTGAAGGGGATGTGGGAATATGACATTTTACTATTATTCAGTGGCAACCTTAATCATAAATTGGCATTTGAAGTGAAAGATATATATGCTTTTTCCTTAAATAATTAGCCTTAAGAAAATATGTTTACAATTCATAAAACAGTCCCAATTTTTGATCCCATGAAAAACTGAGCAATTAAAATTTGATTTGTTTTCAATAATCCCAAATGCTTAGATGAATTATGTTATGGCCCAAGAAAGCACTAATTGATTAATCGCAATTTTTAAATGATAGTTACATACAAAGATTGCTCATGACACAATATTAATATACCCCTTGGGCACTTTTTTCTAATTTAGATATGATACATTCTTATTATATATTTCTTCAGCAAGCAAATGGAAGAAACTTTATTCTTGTCCATTCTACTATAATATTAAGCCAAGGTTATTCAAAAGTTATATTGTATTTCCTACAAGGTTAATTTGAAAGCATTTATAATCTTTTAATCCTTGTGTAACACTGAATGTATTACAATTTGACATGGTAATAGTTGATGTCTGAAAATTTTAATTTATTGGAAAGTTTGTGATAATTTCTTCTTTTGGTGGTTAATTTAGCAATAGTTATAGAATGATGAATAGTATAGTAGAATAAAATATTTGACTTATGGCATTGGACTGTTCTCACACTTGCTATCAAGAAATACCCCAAACTGGGTAATTTATAAAGAAAAGAGACTTAATTGACTCATAGTTCCACAGGGCTGGGGTTGCTTCAGGAAACATAAAATCAGCGCAGAAAGCGAAGCAGGCACCTCCTTCACAAGACCGCAAGAGGGAGACAAGCATATCTGAGTTCAGGAAAAACTACCATTTATAAAAAAACCCATCAACTATTGTGAGAATTCACTCACTATCACGAGAACAGCATGGGGAAAGCACCCCCAAAATTCAATTATTTCTCATCAGGTCTCTCCCTAAACACCTAGGGACTACTATTTAAGATTTGGGTAGAGACACAAAACCTAACTATATCACTTATATTAAAACAGTTTTCCATAAACTTGCCAAAGTATATGATTTTAAATGTTGTTTTTTTCCTATCCCCTTCATTTTACTTGTGTGTTTTGGGTTACTTTATTCTTAAATTTAGAGATCAACTCATTTTGGGTGAACTGGTTATATTTAACACCTATTATATTTTTATTTAATTGCAACCCTTTTTAATTTATTGAATAACACAAGATAACAATATTTACCTAGTAGCAGGAATACTAACAATACTGCTTGTATTTATTAATACTGCTATTAATACTAAGTCTAAAACTAAGACAAAGTCTAATAACAAATAGCTAACTAGATGTTAAAAGTACATTTATTTGAACTGTATTATTATTGAATAAGCTGCTATTCTACAAAAGTACATGTTATTGTTATTTCCCCCTCTAAAACAGAATTTAATTATCAATAAATTATTAAGAACATCAGCAAAAACAAAAAACAAAAAACAAAAAAACAGGAACAATGTTTAAATTCTTAAGTTTTCATTATTTTATAATAACTTTATTGAGATAAAATGGACATACCACAAACTCACTCACTTAAAGTATAAAATTCAGTTGTTTTTATTGCATTCACAGAGTTATGCAGGCATTATAACTACCTCATTTTTGAAAATATACATCACCCAAGAGGAGTCTCCATACCTGTTAACAGTAATTTTCTTTTCTTTTTTCTCACCTCTCCTAGCAACCACAACTCAACTTTCCGTCGCTATGGATTTGGTTATATTCTGAACATTTTATATATATTGAATTATATAATATGCAGTCTTTTCTAGCTGGCTTATTTTTACAGAATACAATGTTTCCAAGGTACCTCAATGTTGTAGCATATGTAAGTGCTTCATTCCATTTTATTGCTGAATAATAGCCTATTGTATGTATATACCATATTTGTTTATGCAAAATCAGTTGATAGATATTTGGGCTTCTTATAAAGTTTTGCTAGTATGTCTAATACTGCTATAACCTTTCATTTACAAGATTGGAAATATATTTTCATTTCTATTGACTATGTGCCACTGAGTGAAACTGGTCGTATGAAGCCCTTATATATAAAATTTCATATTTTCATCAGCAATATCTGAGCTATTCAATTTCTCTATGTCCTGGCCAGCACTTATAATTATCTGTCTTTTTAGTCATGACTAATGAACATAAAATTAATTGGTCTGCATTTCTGAGATAGCTAGTGATTTTAAGCATCCTTTCATGGCATTTTGTATATACTTTTGGAGAAGTGTCTATTTACATCAGTTTTGCATTTTTAATTAGTCTTTTTTATGGTGTCATTGTAAGAATTTTTTATATATTCTGGATACAAGTCCTTTGTGGGATATTTAATTTGCAACTTTTTTCATCCTATGAGTTGTCTTTTTGCTTTTTTAATGGTGTGCTTTGAATCGTAAACATTTTTAACATTGACGAAGCTCAGTTCATGTACTTTTTCTTTGTCATTTATGCTTTTGTTGCCACATCTAAGAAACAAAATGAACAATATGTATAATAGGAGAAAATGTAATTTTTGCATTATTAAATACCTCTAATATCCTGGTGGTAATTTTAATAGTTACAATTACATCTGTTGAGCAATTTAGAATCACAACATTATCATGGGCAAAAAGTCAACTTAAAAGTTTGAACTCACAATGCAAAACTAAAGAAATTTATCTATTTAGTACTTTACATTTTATATAAATACCCTCAGAGACTGGCATATCAATAGCTAAAATTAGTAAAGAATGTACAACTCACAATGTTATAAGATCAATTAAAATAATTGTGTCAAATAAAGTTTTAAAGAAAGTTTCTCATGATTGCCTCAAAATAAATTATGAGCTGGTTATAAAATCTAAGGAGTGATTAGATCGTTACTCTTACAAAATAACAGTAAAAATTATTCTAAGACTCTCTTGGAATTTCATCCTAAAACTGAAAGGTATTCTCTAAGATAAATCTTTGTATTTATACTTTCTTTTTAATTTTAAAATGTATTTTACTAATTTGAATACTATATAAGGAGAATAGAATAGAGAAATATAGTAGAAGATGTAAGTTCCTCTATCACATATTTCAAATTTTGTTGTTTACAAAAATAGTCTACAATTATTAATATGCTTTCTGGAGAAACGTACTCATGATTTTTACCTTACTAGTAAGCTACATTTATCTTAATAAAATACAGATTTTTTATGTTATTTGTTGTAGATTGAATTGAACTCCCTCTAGTTGGAGACAAGTGCTTTTAAAAATATAATTAAGGGCTGGGCGCCTTGGCTCACGCCTGTAATCCCAGCACTTTGGGAGGTCAAGGCGGGTGAATCACGAGGTCAGGAGATGGAGACCATCCTGGCTAACACAGTGAAACCCCGTCTCTACTAAAAAAAAAAAAAAAAGTACAAAAACAAAATTAGCCAGGCCTGGTGGTGGGCGCCTGTAGTCCCAGCTACTTAGGAGGCTGAGGCAGGAGAATGGCATGAATCTGGGAGGTGGAGCTTGCAGTGAGCTGAGATCATGCCACTGCCCTTCAGCCTGGACGACAGAGTGAGAGTGAGACTCTCAATATATATATATATATATATATATATATATATATATATATATATATA
>NC_037685.1:1744588-1764806 GCF_003255815.1 Theropithecus gelada | reverse complement strand
TATATATATATATATATATATATATATATATATATATATATATATATTTATACATGTTTATATATATTTGTATATATATAATTAAATAAGCTAGGTGCAGTGGCTCACATCTGCAATCCCAGCACTTTGGGAGGCCAAGGTGGATGGATCCTGAAAGTCAGGAGTTCGAGACCAGCTTGGCCAACACAAAGAAATCCTATCTCTACTAAAAATACAAAAATTAGCCAGACATGGTGGTATGCTTGTAGTCCCAACTACTTGCGTGGCTGAGGCATAGGAATCACTTGAACTCAGAAGGTGGAGGTTGCAGTGAGCCAAGATTGTACCACTGCACTCCAGCCTGGGCGACAGAGGAGACTCTGTTTCAAAATAAACAAACAAACAAACAAACAAATAAATAAATAAATAAGTTTAAATGAGGTCATTAGGGTGTGGCCCTAAACCAGCAGGGTGTGCTTCTTATAAGAAGAGAAAGAGACACAAAGGAGCTCTTTCTCTCCATAAGCATGCACAGGAGGCCATGTGAGGAGACAGTGAAAAGGCAGCCATCTACAAGCGAGGCAGAGTGCCCTCACTAGAAACCAATCCTGCTGGCACCTTGATCTTGGACTTGTAGTTATCTGTTTAGTTTTGGATTTTGGAATTGGACTTTCCAACTATGGGAAAACTAATTTCTGTTGTTAAAATCACCTATTCTGTGTTATTTTGTTGTAGCATCCTAAGGTGACTTACGCATCAATTGTACGTCATTCGTAGTCAGAGAACAAGGTCAGATTTTATTTGATATAAAATTTGGGAAAACATATTTTCAGGAGAATCACATTTATTTATACGTATTGACGCCAACTTTTGCTGGAAAATTTATGAGAATTTTAGGAGAGGTTTTCAATGCTGCACTTAAGATACTATTTTAGCAAATTCACTAGTTTTAATAATGTTTATTGTTTTCTCAAAAGCATTATTTGCTCGTATCAATGAAATAAGAAATTTTATTTTATTAGAGCTATATATCAGATAGACATCACAAAGTATTGTTAGTTTAATTGAAATGTGGTTCCAGAAATAGCAACCAAATAGCAAACCAATTATAGTTTTTATCAACCTTTATTAGACCATTACGAAGAAAGCTTTACCACATTTGTCAATCAACAATAGTCATCAAATGGTATCACAAACAAATTGTCACAAAAATATTTATAAACTAAATGGTCAACATATCTAGTTGTTCTATTCTTCTTACTTTACTTTTTTTCTTTCTTTTTTTTTTTTTTTTTTTTTTTTTTGAGACAGTCTCACATTGTCGCCTGGCCTGGAGTGCAGTGGTGTGATCTCGGCTCACTGCAACCTCCTCCTCCCAGGTTCAAATGATTCTCCTGCCTCAGCCTCCCAAAGCCTCATGAGGTGAGGCTGGTCTCAAACTCCTCACCTCATGATCGGCCTGCCTCAGCCTCCCAAAGTGCTGGGATTACAGGCACGAGTCATCCCTCCCGGCCTTTTATTTTCTTTAGAGACAATGTTATTTTCTCTCTCAACAAATCTCAAATTGTGCTGGTTGTCTTCCATTTACTCCTCCAGATCGATTCCTCACCATTCTCCACCCAAACTTGGCTCTAGAAGGTTGCCTTCCTTATTTTCTAGCTGACGATTTAGTTCAGTCAATGATATCCCTGACAGGAAATGAATTAGAAGTACGGGAGTGAAGTAAGAACAGTTTTTCTTCTGGCTCTTTCTTGCAGAACACCCTAGTTTGGTTGGGTTCCATGATTGAAGGTCATTGCTCTTCACAAGACAGCCTTCTCTGTGCCTTTTTCTCCCAGGCCTTGGTAATGATTCTTTCCCTTTCTTCTTTTAGTGCTACAAGTTGTAATAGCTTTGCTGCTATAAGCTCCTCAGAACTACATCATTCTTTCAGATTTGCTTATACTCTGCTCACATGTTTATAAATATTATATTTATTAAATACTCCCTGAAATATTCTAATTTGACTCTGCCTTCTGTTTCATGTTGGTACCCAGTCTGAACAGAGAAGTAACTTCCAAAACAGAGATTTTAGATTTTGAGGAAATTTATGTAAGTCATGTTAATAATGTGACACTTATGCAGTCAAATTAAAGCATAATCTAAACATTGATTTAAACTGATTTTCTCCAAATTATGCATGTGTCAGCTTAGAATTATTAACCTCAGTAATCAAAAAGTATGAGCTTTCTTTCTGTAATGAGGCTTGCAGGATTTTCCTGTTACAGAAAATGTATTCTGAAATCTGATATGTAACAATAGTCAACAAAATAATTAAAGTTAATGATTTATACTTGTGAAGTTTAGAGTTCTATTGTTTCTGATTACAATGACTTTTAATATTGACTTGATTTGAAAATGCATTTTATGCAGCCCGTTATACTATTAAATGAATGGTTTGTGAACCAGAGGAAGTAGAACATTCTTTTCATAATACAGAGACCTGTATAAAATGCAGATTCCAGGGTACTATATTTGACAAGTTTCCTTTTGTGGATATAGTATAAAACCCGGTGTTCATATTTACAAGAAAGAAACTCAAGACGTTCATGAGCTACTTCTGGAAATCAATGCAATACTTAGGCTTTCTATTGTAGAAAATTTTTGTTTGTCTTTTAAGACTGAGTTTACATTTTGTCATTTCTGCATAACTTTCTGTAAGACCTTCAACCAAAATATATTTTCTCAGGGTATTTAGTATTTTCTTCTTTTGCAGCACTGATTCTCTTGTCTGTGCTGCTCTTTCCTCTATTCTGCTGTATCTGGGGAAAAAAACAAAGAGGAAAGAAGCAAAAAGTTTGCAATGTAGTATGGAGGGTGCTATTAGACATCAGAGAATTCTCATCTATTCCCTAAATTTCGCAGCCTCTAGTGAGATTAGTTAGAGCATATGACAAGTTCTGTGATGGAAAATTTGAGTACAAGTGATACAGTAATTGGTACCAAAAGGTGGTACAGCTCTCAAAAGCAATAATATTAATAGAAGGCTAGAATAGTGATTGAATTAGGCAATGACAAAAATATTTAGTAATTCTGCCATTTGTTCTAATTAGGAAAGGATATTGTTTTCTCACTCAGCTGGGAGTTTTAAAAGAACAAATTTTAGAAAACAGAGTGGGGAAAAGTATAAATTGGTTGCTATTGACTGTATAGAACAAGATACCATCTAAAAGAGATTGGTTTGGGCAAAAAAAAAAAAAAAAAAGATTCAATAATATAAATGAAAAGGCAGACAGGGGTTTGCAGGGCTACACAAAATTACTGTTCCTAGATCCCAAATTGATTGAAAATAGATTGACATAATCTTTGAATAAAATGAATAAAATAACTGAAGAAAAAAATCAATTTAGGATGAAGAATTTACTTCCTGATATTCTCATTGCAGACACCATTAGTTTGGGAGAGAGACATGAACCGAGAAATCTAAGAAATAAAACAGAATTGATGATTGCATCTCTAATAGACCATTGACTTTGGCTATTATATTTCCAAATAAACTACAAACTGGGGAAGAAAAGTCTTTGGTGTGACTTAAAATCACCTTTGATCCCTGAAACTGGATTCCTGCTGTTGGCTCCTGGTGTTCCTCTTCCCCTCGGGCAACTCTTCTAATTTTCATACTGGCTTCTGACTGCCATCCAGCTTGATTTCGCACCCAAACTGCTCTCTAAATTTCCTTTGTAAGCAAGGTTACATCATCTTATAGCTTTAACTAAAAATAGATTTTGACTAATTTTTAACAATATTAACATGAACAAATTCCTAAGCTCCACGACAAATATCCAAATGTCTATGTGACCTATCCGCTTTGTTATATAATCCTCTCCAATTTAAAACGTCTAAAACAGAGCTCTTGTTTTTTTTTCTCACCCCACATTTTACTACTTCAAAGATGTCCTGCAGGTCCCTAAGGACCTGTACCCTGGGTCTCCCATCTCAGGAAACAGTTCCACAACCAACCCATATTCTCAAACCAAAAAGAAAAAATAAAAAAGTAAAAATGAAACCTCTTCTGGGACTATAATCATAGATTCTTCTTATTCCCATAGTAGAGAGAGGTCATATAATTTTCCCACATATAAACTCATGTTACCCCACCCTTAGAACTCGAAATAAACCTCCTACCTTCACTTTCTTGACCGTTTATAGCCCTAATCTCAGCGGATAGCTTTAGTGTTTAAATTTCCAATTTATTCAATCCCTTGCTTTTATTTCCTTTAGTCCAGCTAAACCAGTTACTCTCCCTATTTTCCTTCATCGTAACATGCCGTTCATATTCCTTGCCTTAGTATTCATATTTTATAGGGATCCAATCTCATTCATCAATTTTCAGGTCATATGACACCTCCTCAGACAGACTTCCCAGATTGCTTCACATAAGATAGCAACGTAATCCCTTTGGAATTTCATCGCTCTATCAATTTCCTTCAGCATTAATTAAAATTTGAATTAACTAATTGTTAGTCTTTAAAGCTTGAATAATGATCTACTTGGGGCCAAGTTCTTGATCCTGTTGTTTACTACTGTCTCCCTAATGCTTTACTTTGGGAAACAAAACAAAACAAACAAACAAAAAACCCACACTTTTTGAATGAAGGAAGAAAGATGATTATTAGATCAAATATAATTAATATTCTATACTCAATTATTATAGAATAAGCAATAATATGATGAACAAAACTATTACTCTTTTCTCTTTGGCTTAAGTTTAATTATTCTACTATGATATTTGATAACATTTAATGTTTTTAAAAATTAAATTGTAGATTCTTTCATTATATAGAAATTTGATGACCTTTCATTGAGGACAATATCCAGAGTCCAGTAATAAATGTTTATATGTTTAGGAATCCATAAGTTCTGTTTTTAAGAGATTTTGTACATCTGGCTCTCGCTAAATAGACATATAGTTTGTGTACTAATAACTATAATAATAAATCCACCTGCCAATGACATGAATAAATGTATATTCTGTCATATCAAGAATACTCAGTACATAATATGAAGAAATCTTATATCCAAGGATGTATAAACTAGGGATAAGTTTCTACCTATTTCGTAGTGTTACTGCAGGAACTACATGAGTAAAAAGAGGTATATCACTAGGAATTCTCACTACTCACTCATACTGGTTTAAATCTATACAGAAAAAGAAAAATAACTTTTCTTAAATGTTTCTTGAGATATTATGCCTGATTTTCTTTTTACGATTCTGTAAAAAATAAAAACCCATTGAAATAAGCACAGAAACTACATATCAACTTTACCTAGATTTCTACTAAAACAGTATATTACCATATTGTCTCTGATTCTTATATAATAAAAAATTCAATGCAAAATAGTCACTGAATAATGCAACTTTTTAAGTATATCTGAACATCTGCTGTACTTGTAGAAAAACATATCTATATTTTAGTCCTAAAACAAATTCATTTAATGATCACTTTAAGATGAAGATAGAATGCTCTTGAGTGACCTAACAAAGGATCCAATGTATAAATTCTGATTTATTAATTATTTTTTTTAACATGAGCTTCAGCCTTGCTCATTCCTGTAATCGCAGAGTTTGAGAGGCAAAGGCAGGAAGATTGCTTGATGCCAGGAGTTCAAGACTAGCCTGGGCAGCATAGTGAGACCTCATCTCTACAAAAAAAATAGTAGTAAAATAATGAGTCAAGCATGGTGGCACAATTCCTGTAGTCCTAGCTACTTCGGAGGCTGAGGCAGGAGGATCCCCTAAATCCTGGAGTTAGAGGCTGCAGTGAGCTATGTTTGTACCGCTCCACTCAGCTTGGGTAGCAAAGTGACATCCTGTCTCTAAAAATAAATAAATAAAATAAATAAATTTGAAGTCCATGAGTTTATAGATTCATGATGCATGCAGTTGTTTTTCTAAATTAGATATATTGATAAAGCCAATAATACTCTCTAAATGCTAAACAATGATGAATATGAAGTTTTTCGAAATGTTGCTGTTAATAAGAATCATGGGGATTTTTCTTAGAAAGGGTTGTGGAGAGGGAAGCAAAGAGGGAAGAAGACTGTTAAGTCTTCATGGTAATTCAGATACAATAGGCATTCAGTGGTACCCAAAAACATGTGTTTTCTATAAGCATGTCAGATATCTACAGAAGTTACTATATGGTAAGTGTCAGGCCTCTGAACTCCTTCAACTCTTGTGTGACCTAAAATCTAAGTATCTTATTTTCTTCTGCAATACCGCTTGACCCCAGTACAAACTCAACAGTAGTTCCAAGGGGCCAGAGAATGGCACTTTCAATTTCCCTACCCTACAAGATCTGGATACTTTTTGTCGAAAAATGGGCAAATGGTCTGAGGTACCTGACGTCCAGGCATTCTTTTACACTTCTTTTACACATTGGTCCCTCCCTAGTCTCTACTCCCAATGAAACTTGTCCCAAATCTTTCTTCTTTCTCTCCTGTCTGTTCCTTCAGTCTCCACCCCAAGCTGTGAGTCCTTTGAATCCTTGTTTTCTACGGACTCATCTGATCTCTCCCCTTCTCCCCAGGCTGCTCCTCGCCAGGCCAAGCCAGGTCCCAATTCTTCCTCAGGCTCTGCTGCCCCATCCTATAATCCTTCTATCACCTCCCCTCCTCACACCTCGTCTGGCTTACAGTTTCATTCTGCGACTAGTCCTCCCCCACCTGCACAATTTCCTCTTAGAGAGGTGGCTGGAGCTGAAGGCATAGTCAGGGTACCTGTGCCTTTTTCTCTATCAGACCTCTCCCAAATCAGCCAGCATTTAGGCTCCTTCTCATCAGACCTCATGGAATCATCAGGTCGATTCCCCAGGTATAGCTAGGTGAGATTACATGGTTTGCTGCCTAGTTGAAGGGCTTAAAAAGGCAGCTTACAAAACTGTTAATTATGACAAACTTAAAGAAACTACCCAAGGTAAAGAACCCAGCCCAGTTCATGGCCCGCTTAGCAACAACTGTTAGACACTTTACCGCCCTAGACCTAGAGGGGCCAGAAGTCTGTCTTATTCTCAATATGCATTTTATTACCCAACCCCTCCTAGCATTAGGAAAAGCTCCAAAAATTAGATTCTGGCCCTCAAACCCTACAAAAGGACTCAACTAACCTTTCCTTCAAGGTGTACAGTAATAGAGTGGAGGCGACGTATTTCTGAGTTGCAATTACTTGCCTCCACTGTGAGAGAAACCCCAGCCACATCTCCAGCACACAAGAACATCAAAACACCTAAGCCATGGCAGTCAGGCGTTCCTTCAGGACTTCCTCCCCCAGGATCTTGCTTCAAGTGCCAGAAATCTGGCCACTGAACCAAGGAATGCCCACAGCCCGGGATTCCTCCTAAGCCATGTCCCATCTGTGCAGGACCCCACTGGAAACTGGACTGTCCAACTGGCCCAAGGCTCTGACTGACTCCTTCCCAGATCTTCTTGGCTTAGCAGCTGAAGACTGACACTGCCTGATTGCCTCGGAAGCCTCCTGGACCATCACAGATGCTTTGGGTAACTCTTACATTGGAGGGTAAGTCTGTCCCCTTCTTAATCACTATGGAGGCTACCTACAACACATTGCTTTCTTTTCAAGGGCCTGTTTCCCTTGCCTCCATAACTGTTGTGGGTATTGACGGCCAGGCTTCTAAACCTCTTAAAACTCCCCAAGCCTGGTGCCAATTTGGACAATAATCTTTTATGCACTCTTTTTTAGTTACCCCCACCTGCTCAGTTCCCTTATTAGGTTGAGACATTTTAACTAAATTATCTGCTTCCCTGACTACTCCTGCGCTACAGCCACACCTCATTGCTGCCTTTTCCCCAGTTCAAAGCCTCCTTTGCATCCTCCCCTTGTATCTCCCCACCTTAATCCACAAGTATAGGATACCTCTACTCCCTCCTTGGTGACAAATGATGCACCCCTTACCATCACGTTAAAACCTAATCACACTCAAGGTCAATGCTCAATGCCAGTATCCCATCCCACAACATGCTTTAAAAGGATTAAAGTCTGTTATCACTTTCCTGTTACAGCATGGCCTTTTAAAGCCTATAAACTCTCCTTAGAATTCCCCCATTTTACCTGTTCAAAAACTGGACAGGCCTTACAGATTAGTTCAAGATCTGCACCTTATCAACCAAATTGTCTTGCCTATCCACCCCGTGGTACCAAAGCCATATACTCTCCTATTCTCAATACCTCCCTCCACAACCTCTCCACAACCCGTTATTCTGTTCTGGATCTCAAACATGCTTTCTTTACTATTTCTTGCACTCTTCCTCCCAGCCTTTCTTTGCTTTCACTTGGACTGACCCTGACACCCATCAGGCTCAGCAAATTACCTGGGCTGAACTGCCTCAAGGCTTCACGGACAGTCCCCATTACTTCAGTCAAGCCCAAATTTCTTCCTCATCCATTACCTATCTTAACATAATTCTTCATGAAAACACACATGCTCTCCCTCCGTGTCAGGCTAATCTCCCAAACCTGAACCCTTTCTACAAAACAACAGGATTTAAATCTTAATTACCATACAAAGTCGACCAGACCTAGGAGGAACTCCCTTCACAACAGGACGATAGATGGTTCCTCTCAGGTGATTGAGAAAAAAGCCCAATGGATATTCAGTAATTGATACAGAGACTCTTGCGGAAGCAGTTTAAAAATTGCCTAATAATTGATCTCCTCAAACGTGCGAGCTCTTTGCACTCAGCCAAGCCTCATAGTACTTACAGAATCAAAAGATTATCTCAACTTGGGCTCAAAAGATTAGCTATACCTTCTCTGAAATAAATTTGCATAAGAACTGTTGTTTATGGGAATGCATCTTGAAGGGGCAGCTGGGTTTTTATGAAATACTCAGGAGTCCAGTCCAGCTCTAGAACTCACCCCTGAGTGCACAGGCAATATTGGGCACGCTGGTAAAGGACCATTAGAATCCAGCAGCCCGGCCCCCTTTCTTTGTGGTCAAGAAAGGTGGGAAAACAGGTGCAAGACTGCTACATCGGTGAGCATAACTAATCTGATAAGCAGAGGTCCATGGGAATGAATAAGCATTAGGCACTTAGAGGATGCTCTAGGACTAATGCTCATCGGAAAATGACTAGGGGTGCTGGCATCCCTATGTTCTTTTTTCAGATGGGAAACATTCCCCCCAAGGCAAAAAACACGGCTGAGATGTGTTCTGGAGAATTAGGACCAATTTGACCCACAGACGCTAAGAAAGAAATGACTTATATTCTTCTGCAGTACCTCCTGGCCATGATATCCTCTTCAAGGGGGAGAAACCTGGCCTCCTGAGGGAAGTATAAATTATAACACCATCTTACAGCTAGACCTCTTTTGTAGAAAAGAAGGCAAATGGAGTGGAGTGCCATATGTACAAACTTTCTTTTCATTAACAGACAACTCACAATTCTGTAAAAAGTGTGATTTATGCCCTACAGGAAGCCCTCAGAGTCTACCTCCCTACCCCAGCGCCACCCCCCCGACTCCTTCCCCAACTAATAAGGACCCCCCTTCAACCCATTCGGTGTAAAAGGAGATAGACAAAGGGGTAAACAATGAACCAAAGAGTGCCAATATTCCCCGATTATGCCCCCTCCAAGCAGTGGAGGAGGAGAATTCGGGCCAGCCAGAGAGCATGTACCGTTTTCTCTCTCAGACTGAAAGCAAATTAAAATAGACCTAGGTAAATTCTCAGATAACCCTGACAGACTCCTTTCCTTCCTAGGCATGGTTAGGTACTTCCGCCTTTGGATATCTAGTTTTACCATCCTGACTAAACCATTATGTAAACTGACAAAAGCAGACCTAGCTGACCCCATAGATCCTGAATCCTTTCCCCACTCCTCTTTCTGTTCCTTAAAAACAGCCCTAGAAGCTGCCCCCACCCTAGCTCTCCCTAACTCATCCCAACCCTTTTCATTACACACAGCCAAAGTTCAGGGTTGTGCAGTCGGAGTTCTTACACAAGAGCCAGGACCATGCCCTGTAGCCTTTCTGTCCAAACAACTTGATCTTACTGTTTTAGCCTAGCCCTCATGTCTGTGTGTGGTGGCTGCTGCTGCCCTAATACTTTTAGAGGCCCTCAAAATCACAAACTGTGCTCCACTCACTCTCTACAGTTCTCATAACCTCCAAAATCTATTTTCTTCCTTACACCTGACACATATACTTTCTGCTCCCTGGCCCCTTCAGCTACACTCACTCTTTGTTGAGTCTCCCACAATTACCATTGTTCCTGGCCTGAACTTCAATCCGGCCTCGCACGTTATTCCTGATACCACACCTGACCCCCATGACTGTATCCCTCTGATCCACCTGACATTCACTCCATTTCCCCGTATTTCCTTCTTTCCTGTTCCTCACCCTTTTCACACTTGGTTTATTGATGGCGGTTCCACCAGGCCTAATCGCCACACACCAGAAAAGGCAGGCTATGCTATAGTATCTTCCACATCTATTGTTGAGGCTACTCTTCTGCCCCCCTCCACTACCTCTCAGCAAGCCGAACTCATTGCCTTAATTTGGGCCCTCACTTTTGTAAAGGGACTATGTGTCAATATTTATACTGATCCCATATCCTGCACCACCATGCTGTTTTATGAGCTGAAAAATTTCCTCACTACACAGGGATCCTCCATCATTAATGGCTCATTAATAAAAACTCTTCTCAAGGCCACTTTACTTCCAAAGGTGGAGTCATTCACTGCAAGGGCCTTCAAAAGCATCAGATTCCACCACTCAGGACAACACTTATGCTGATAAGGTAGCTAAAAAAGCAGCTGGTGTTCCAACTTCTATCCCTCCTGGAAATTTTTCTCCTTCTCCTCCATCACTCCCACCTACTCCCCCGCTGAAACTTCCACCTATCAATCTCTTCCCACACAAGGCAAATGGTTCTTGGACCAAGGAAAATATCTTCTTCCAGCCTCACAGGCCCATTCTACTCTATCGTCATTTCATAACCTCTTCCATGTAGGTTACAAGCCGCTAGCCCGCCTCTTAGAACCTCTCATTTCCTTTCCATCCTGGAAATCTATCCTCAAGGAATCACTTCTGAGTGTTCCATCTGCTATTCTACTACTCCTCAGGGATTATTCAGGCCCCCAGCGTCTGAAAAGGCCACCGTGGTCATTTCTTCCCTTTTGTCAGACATAATTCCTCAGTTTGGCCTTCCCACTTTTATACAGTCCAATAACGGACCAGCCTTTATTAATCAAATCACCCAAGCAATTTCTCAGGCTCTTGGTATTCAGTGGCACCTGGTTTTACCTTAACTGCCACCCTTAAGTCTCTTTTTCAGTGGATAGAAGATCTTCAGTGACAAAGTACACTCCAATACTTTCACCCTGAGGAAGTCCTATTCTTTACTTTTATACTTACTCTTATTCTCGCTCCCGTTCTTATGCCACCCTCTCCCCAGATATCTCCACCACACTATCAATCTCACTTACTCTCTCCTAGCTGTTTCTAATCCTTCTTTAACAAATAATTGCTGATTTTTCATTTCTCTTTCCTCCAAATTTGATGAAGCCCTGAGTGACTCACTGCAAAAAAAAAAAAAAAAAAAAAGAAAGAAAAAAAGAAAAAAAAAAAAAAGAAAAGAGGGGACTCTGTATGTTTCTGTATGTTTTTAAATGAAGAATATTCTTTTTACCTAAATCAATCTGGCCTGGTATATGCCAACATAAAAAACTCAAGGATAGAGCCCCAAAACTCACCAACCAAGCAAATAATTATGCTGAACCCCCTTTGACACTCTGTAATTGGATGTCCCGGGTACTCCCAATTCTTAGTCCTTTAATACCTGTTATTCTCCTCTTATTCAGACCTGGTGTCTTTTGTTTAGTTTCTCAATTCATACAAAACCGCATGCAGGCCATCACCAATAATTCTATATGACAAATGCTCCTTCTAACCACCCCACAGTATCGCCTTTTACCCCCAAATCTTTCTTCAGTTAAATCTCTCCCACTGTAGGTTCCCATGCCACCCCTAATCCCGCTTGAAGCACCCCTGAGAAACATTGCCCATTATGTCTCCACACCACCCCCCAAAATTTTTACCACCCCAACACTTTACCACTATTTTGTTTTATTTTTCTTATGAATATAAGAAGACAGGAATGTCAGTCCTCTGAGCCCGAGCTAGGCCACCATGTCCCCAGTAACTTTCATGTACATATCCAGATGGCCTGAAGCAACTGAAGATCCACAGATGTGAAAATAGCTTAACTGATGACATTCCATCATTGTGATTTGTTTCTGCCCTACCCTAACTGATCAATGTTCTTTATAATCTCACCGACCTTTAAGAAGTTTCTTTGTAATTCTCCCCGCCCACAAGAATGTACCTTGTGAGATCCACCCCTTGCCCCCAAAACATTGCTCTTCACTCCACCACCTATCCCAAAACCTATAAGAACTCATGATAATCTCACCACCTTTGCTGACTCCTTTTTCGGACTCAGCCCGCCTGCACCCAGGTGAAATAAACAACTATGTTGCTCACACAAAGCCTGTTTGGTGATCTCGTCATACGGGCACGTGAAACAGTAAGGAAACTTGCTTTAACTCTTATAGTAATTTATAAGACATATTTTAAAGGATCATTGACAGGTTAATAAATTATAAGGACTAAAATTCAGTACCTGTCTTTCATTTTAAAATATAATTTGTCAAATCCTTTACCTGTTTAGATGTAGACTTTAGCACATGTTTGAAATTTTTTGTTAGAAAGAAAATAGTTTAATAAAATATTTTCCCATTTGAGTTTTCAAATGTTATAAAATTTACTTTGAAACTATCTTTTTAGCTGCTTAATACCAATTCTATTTGTTTGATAAAGAAAGATATATATTTATTTGTCAAAACATGATCAGTAGAATAAAATTAAGTATATTTTATATAGCCTGCCTATGATTGTCTAGCGAATCTATTTAATATATGAGTTAATATTTTATTCATCACTTTATGTTCCACAATAGTTTATAATTTAGCAATGATCATAAAAATATACTACTGCTTATATATCAAGTTCCAACACAATGGTTTGTAGATTAAGAAACTGGTCTAGAAAATATGAAGTGATTTTCTTTCCAAGGATTAAATTGCATATATATGTGTGTGTGTGTGTGTGTATATATATGTATGTATATATATGTATGTATATATATGCAAATATATATACAAGTAGGTACTTCAAAATAAAATTTAACATAATGAAAAATAAAAGAATTGAAATTAATCCATACGTACTGCATTATATAAAAAAGTTAAATAAAAAGCAACTTAATTTTATCATATATATTTCAGAAGCTTTTTAAGGATCCCACAGATCATAGAAACACATCATATGGTCATAAAGTTTTATAAGCTGTTAAATGAACTTCAGGGCATATGCAGAGAACATGTAACACCTGGCATAGATAGCATGTCTAATGATAATGCAAATCCTTTATGGTACATTAACACCTTCAAAAAATGAGTAATGTCCTAAGATTAACTCCAGAGAAAGTTACAGTTAAGGGTAAAAAGTAAAATGTAATTTTGTGAAACAGAATCAGCAATATAATTCATTTTATGTTGTTCTGTTAGATCTGTTGTTATTAATATTTTCCAATAAACTTGATTTAAAGTGTGTCTATGATGGATGATATTTATTTCTTTTAGAATCTGGGCTATTTTGCTATTTATCTGAATTAGGAATATTATGTATTCTATTCCTTATTATGTGCCTAATTAATTCACTGTATTAAAAATTCATCTTACTTTGCTCAGATCAGGGAAGCTAAAACCTTTTAATTTCATTGTGCTCAAAATGAATTCTTTCTGCTACTTTAAGAACAAATCACTTATTCATATTACTCAAATCAATCAGAAAAATCGTACATTTTTCTCTTAATTTTTTGTGAAACTAAAATACTTTATGTAAGTTCTTTTTTTCCTTTTTTCTTCTCATAAAATATTCAAGTTTAGTGATAGATAGCTTGGAATTGTAAACCAAATAATCCAGTATTTTACTTTATCTTATTTTTAATGTGTATTGTATTATTACGGAATGTAATGTGAAGAATTATTTTATTTGGTTAAATTGCCAAAAATCTCCTTGTAATCATTTTTTAATATAAATTAAATTTAAGTTAAAATATCAATATTCTGCCTTTTAAACATGTTTAAAAGGTTGTCTCCTATTTATTGCATATCTAAATGAATTAGAATAGACAAGAAGAGATTTTGTAAGCTTAAAGAGCAATAATTATCCATAGAAACAACTGCATGATAAAATTTGAATATGGTATTAAAATTGTTATAAAAAACGTCAAAAGAAATAATTTTCATTGACTATTGGTCACATGAAAGCACTTAACTTTAAAATTGGTTCCTTAGAGTCTTATCACTATGACTGATAAGCTAATTGCTGTGATAGACTTAAGGTTTTAGTAAAATCTGTTTCCTTCTCTGATTATACACTATGTAGTCTCTTATCAGTGATTCTAGGGCTTAGAATTACTCATTATTTGAAGACTACAGATTGAATAATAGAGAACACAAATGGAATCAACTGTTTTTGTAGATAAATTCTACCATTAGTAAAGGAACACTGAGCATAGCATTTTTTGTTGTTGTTGTTAGTATGGTATGAACTTTTTAAAAGATATTTTGTGTATTTGCTTGGTTGTTTGTGATTCCACAGTTGTCTATGATTCCCTTTATCTGAAATGTCCAAAGCAGATAAATTCTTAGAGACAAAAAGTAGGTTAATGGTTGTCAGATATCAACTTGCAAGAGAGGAGTGGGAAGCGAATTTTAATGTGCATGAGGATTTTTGGGGAGGGATGAAATGTTATGAAATCAGCGATGATGCGATGATGATCACACAATCTGTGTCTATGCCAAAATCATCAGATTGTATGCATTAGAAAAAGGTTTACAATGTGGTATATAATGATGTCACAATAAAACTGTAATAAAATGAATAGGCATTGGAACATCTCTATCAGGTGGTGAGGAAGAGTAGGGGACAAATGATAAACGGACATGAAAAACATAACCTAAATATAGCAGGAAATGTTAGGGAAGTGAAAATTCGGAACTGTGCAACTTGGTGAGAATAAATCAGAAAGAAAGTTACATTCAGTTATACTGAAACCAATCGATCTTGATTTTTTTTTTTTTTTTTTTTTTTCATGGAGGTAGGATGAGGCCCAAAGAATGGATTAAAAATGCAGTTGTTGTCTCAGGTAATCTTAAGGCAATATTGCAAATTCTATGTAGGTTAAAATATAAGAGAATACCATAAAATAAACCAGTTAAGAATTATTGTCAATGTGTTATTCAACTGCAGAAATTTTGTTGTGATATGTGAGATTCTCAATGAAAGAGTCATGAACTTTCACGGGTGTGTGTGTGTGTGTGTGTAAGACAGAGAGTGTATGTTTCGGCATATTTTGGAGAGTGAGAAATTGCATGGTAGGTTAGGAGGAAGGAAGCTGGGGCTTTGCCTTGGGCTCACACATTACTCATCTGCTACAGAAATGAAACATTCAGAGTAAAACATTAAATCACTGAATATGACAGAGAAAGACTAATATTTTGCGAATTCTGTGGCTAGATAAAAATATAAGAATAAAGTAAGGTTGTAAATAAGTAGAAAGATCAAGTTCACTCTCCAATAAAATTTTTAATTCAAATTTAACCCTTTTTAAATAACTATTTAAATCTATTATTTTATATTTGATATTCAAGCACATGTCTTCTGCAAGCGTTTTTTTTTTTTTTTAATTTATTTATTATTATTATACTTTAAGTTGTAGGGTACATGTGCATAACCTGCAGGTTTGTTACATATGTATACTTGTGCCATGTTGCTGTGCTGCACCCATCAACTCGTCATTTACATCAGGTATAACTCCCAATGCAATCCCTCCCCCATCCCCCCTCCCCATGATAGGCCCCGGTGTGTGATGTTCCCCTTCCTGAGTCCAAGTGATCTCATTGTTCAGTTCCCACCTATGAGTGAGAACATGCAGTGTTTGGTTTTCTGTTCTTGTGATAGTTTGCTAAGAATGATGGTTTCCAGCTGCATCCATGTCCCTACAAAGGACGCAAACTCATCCTTTTTTATGGCTGCATAGTATTCCATGGTGTATATGTGCCACATTTTCTTAATCCAATCTGTCACTGATGGACATTTGGGTTGATTCCAAGTCTTTGCTATTGTGAATAGTGCTGCAATAAACATACGTGTGCATGTGTCTTTATAGCAGCATAATTTATAATCCTTTGGGTATATCCCCAGTAATGGGATGGCTGGGTCATATGGTACATCTAGTTCTAGATCCTTGAGGAATCGCCATACTGTTTTCCATAATGGTTGAACTAGTTTACAATCCCACCAACAGTGTAAAAGTGTTCCTATTTCTCCACATCCTCTCCAGCACCTGTTGTTTCCTGACTTTTTAATGATCGCCATTCTAACTGGTGTGAGATGGTATCTCATTGTGGTTTTGATTTGCATTTCTCTGATGGCCAGTGATGATGAGCATTTTTTCATGTGTTTGTTGGCTGTATGAATGTCTTCTTTTGAGAAATGTCTATTCATATCCTTTGCCCACTTTTTGATGGGGTTGTTTGTTTTTTTCTTGTAAATTTGTTTGAGTTCTTTGTAGGTTCTGGATATTAGCCCTTTGTCAGATGAGTAGATTGCAAAAATTTTCTCCCATTCTGTAGGTTGCCTGTTCACTCTGATGGTAGTTTCTTTTGCTGTGCAGAAGCTCTTTAGTTTAATGAGATCCCATTTGTCAATTTTGGCTTTTGCTGCCGTTGCTTTTGGTGTTTTAGACATGAAGTCTTTGCCCATGCCTATGTCCTGAATGGTACTACCTAGGTTTTCCTCTAGGATTTTTATGGTATTAGGTCTAACATTTAAGTCTCTAATCCATCTTGAATTAATTTTCGTATAAGGAGTAAGGAAAGGATCCAGTTTCAGCTTTCTACTTATGGCTAGCCAATTTTCCCAGCACCATTTATTAAATAGGGAATCCTTTCCCCATTTCTTGTTTTTCTCAGGTTTGTCAAAGATCAGATGGCTGTAGATGTGTGGTATTATTTCTGAGGACTCTGTTCTGTTCCATTGGTCTAGATCTCTGTTTTGGTACCAGTACCATGCTGTTTTGGTTACTGTAGCCTTGTAGTATAGTTTGAAGTCAGGTAGCGTGATGCCTCCAGCTTTGTTCTTTTGACTTAGGATTGTCTTGGAGATGCGGGCTCTTTTTTGGTTCCATATGAACTTTAAAGCAGTTTTTTCCAATTCTGTGAAGAAACTCATTGGTAGCTTGATGGGGATGGCATTGAATCTATAAATTACCTTGGGCAGTATGGCCATTTTCACGATATTGATTCTTCCTATCCATGAGCATGGTATGTTCTTCCATTTGTTTGTGTCCTCTTTTATTTCACTGAGCAGTGGTTTGTAGTTCTCCTTGAAGAGGTCCTTTACATCCCTTGTAAGTTGGATTCCTAGGTATTTTATTCTCTTTGAAGCAATTGTGAATGGAAGTTCATTCATGATTTGGCTCTGTGTTTGTCTGTTATTGGTGTACACGAATGCTTGTGATTTTTGCACATTAATTTTGTATCCTGAGACTTTGCTGAAGTTGCTTATCAGCTTAAGGAGATTTTGGGCTGAGACAATGGGGTTTTCTAAATATACAATCATGTCATCTGCAAACAGGGACAATTTGACTTCTTCTTTTCCTAACTGAATCCCCCTGATTTCTTTCTCTTGCCTAATTGCCCTACCCAGAACTTCCAACACTATGTTGAATAGGAGTGGTGAGAGAGGGCATCCCTGTCTTGTGCCAGTTTTCAAAGGGAATTTTTCCACTTTTTGCCCATTCAGTATGATATTGGCTGTGGGTTTGTCATAAATAGCTCTTATTATTTTGAGGTACGTTCCATCAATACCGAATTTATTGAGAGTTTTTCGCATGAAGGGCTGTTGAATTTTGTCAAAAGCCTTTTCTGCATCTATTGAGATAATCATGTGGTTCTTGTCTTTGGTTCCGTTTATATGCTGGATTATGTTTATTGATTTGCGAATGTTGAACCAGCCTTGCATCCCAGGGATGAAGCCCACTTGATCATGGTGGATAAGCTTTTTGATGTGTTGTTGAATCCGGTTTGCCAGTATTTTATTGAGGATTTTTGCATCGATGTTCATCAGGGATATTGGTCTAAAATTCTCTTTTTTTGTTGTGTCTCTGCCAGGCTTTGGTATCAGGATGATGTTGGCCTCATAAAATGAGTTAAGAAGGATTCCCTCTTTTTCTATTGATTGGAATAGTTTCAGAAGGAATGGTACCAACTCCTCCTTATACCTCTGGTAGAATTCAGCTGTGAATCCATCTGGTCCTGGACTTTTTTTGGTTGGTAGGCTATTAATTATTGCCTCAATTTCAGAGCCTGCTATTGGTCTATTCAGGGATTCAACTTCTTCCTGGTTTAGTCTTGGAAGAGTGTAAGTGTCCAGGAAATTATCCATTTCTTCTAGGTTTTCCAGTTTATTTGCGTAGAGGTGTTTATAGTATTCTCTGATGGTAGTTTATATTTCTGTGGGGTCGGTGGTGATATCTCCTTTATCATTTTTAATTGCGTCGATTTGATTCTTCTCTCTTTTCTTCTTTATTAGTCTTGCTAGTGGTCTGTCAATTTTGTTGATCTCTTCAAAAAACCAACTCCTGGATTCATTGATTTTTTGGAGGGTTTTTTGTGTCTCTATCTCCTTCAGTTCTGCTCTGATCTTAGTTATTTCTTGCCTTCTGCTAGCTTTGGAATGTGTTTGCTCTTGCTTCTCTAGTTCTTTTAATTGCGATGTTAGAGTGTCAATTTTTGATCTTTCCTGCTTTCTCTTGTGGGCATTTAGTGCTATAAATTTCCCTCTACACACTGCTTTAAATGTGTCCCAGAGATTCTGGTATGTTGTATCTTTGTTCTCATTGGTTTCAAAGAACATCTTTATTTCTGCCTTCATTTCGTGATGTACCCAGTAGTCATTCAGGAGCAGGTTGTTCAGTTTCCATGTAGTTGAGCGGTTTTGATTGAGTTTCTTAGTCCTGAGTTCTAGTTTGATTGCACTGTGGTCTGAGAGACAGTTTGTTATAATTTCTGTTCTTGTACATTTGCTGAGGAGTGCTTTATTTCCAATTATATGGTCAATTTTGGAGTAAGTACGATGTGGTGCTGAGAAGAATGTATATTGTGTTGATTTGGGGTGGAGAGTTCTATAGATGTCTATTAGGTCTGCTTGCTGCAGAGATGAGTTCAATTCCTGGATATCCTTGTTAACTTTCTGTCTTGTTGATCTGTCTAATGTTGACAGTGGAGTGTTGAAGTCTCCCATTATTATTGTATGGGAGTCTAAGTCTCTTTGTAAGTCTCTAAGGACTTGCTTTATGAATCTGGGTGCTCCTGTATTGGGTGCATATATATTTAGGATAGTTAGCTCTTCCTGTTGAATTGATCCCTTTACCATTATGTAATGGCCTTCTTTGTCTCTTTTGATCTTTGATGGTTTAAAGTCTGTTTTATCAGAGACTAGGATTGCAACCCCTGCTGTCTTTTGTTCTCCATTTGCTTGGTACATCTTCCTCCATCCCTTTATTTTGAGCCTATGTATGTCTCTGCGTGTGAGATGGGTCTCCTGAATACAGCAGATTGATGGGTCTTGACTCTTTATCCAGTTTGCCAGTCTGTGTCTTTTCATTGGAGCATTTAGTCCATTTACATTTAAGGTTAAGATTGTTATGTGTGAACTTGATCCTGCCATTATGATATTAACTGGTTATTTTGCTCGTTAGTTGATGCAGTTTCTTCCTAGCCTCGATGGTCTTTACATTTTGGGTTGTTTTTGCAATGGCTGGTACTGGTTGTTCCTTTCCATGTTGAGTGCTTCCTTCAGGGTCTCTTGTAAGGCAGGCCTAGTGGTGACAAAATCTCTAAGCATTTGCTTATCTGTAAAGGATTTTATTTCTCCTTCACTTGTGAAACTTAGTTTGGCTGGATATGAATTTCTGGTTTTAAAATTCTTTTTTTAAGAATGTTGAATATTGGCCCCCACTCTCTTCTGGCTTGTAGAGTTTCTGCCGAGAGATCTGCTCTGAGTCTGATGGGCTTCCCTTTGTGGGTAACCCGACCTTTCTCTCTGGCT
>NC_037685.1:1639830-1729594 GCF_003255815.1 Theropithecus gelada | reverse complement strand
GAGTCGTTTGCGTCTGCAGAGGTTTCTGCTGCTTTTTTGTTGTTGTTGTTGTTATTGTGTAGCTGTGCCCTGTCCCCAGAGGTGGAGTCTACAGAGACAGGCAGGTTTCCTTGAGCTGCTGTGAGCTCCACCCAGTTCGAGCTTCCCAGCAGCTTTGTTTACCTACTTAAGCCTCAGCAATGGCGGGCGCCCCTTCCCCAGCCTCGCTGCTGCCTTGCCCTTAGATCACAGACTGCTGTGCTAGCAATGAGGGAGGCTCCGTGGGCGTGGGACCCTCCTGGCCAGGTGTGGGATATGATATCCTGGTGTGCCTGTTTGCTTAAAGCGCAATATTCGGGTGGGAATTACCCGATTTTCCAGGTGTTGTGTGTCTCAGTTCCCCTGGCTAGGAAAAGGGATTCCCTTCCCCCTTGCGCTTCCCAGGTGAGGCGATGCCTCGCCCTGCTTCAGCTCTCGCTGGTCGGGCTGCAGCAGCTGACCAGCACCGATCGTCCGGCACTCCCCAGTGAGATGAACCCAGTACCTCAGTTGAAAATGCAGAAATCACCGGTCTTCTGTGTCGCTGGCGCTGGGAGTTGGAGACTGGAGCTGTTCCTATTCGGCCATCTTGCTCCGCCCCCCCCGCAAGCGTTTTATATTAAATCTGATAACAAACCTGTTGGTAGACTGGCAAAACCAAATTTATTAAGTTGTTATGTCCTGCAGATAAAATCTTTAGGTAAGAAATTTATTTTATGTACAGAAATTCAACTTATTTTATTGATTAATTAAAATATATTCCTCTCTAGAAAATCTGTATTTATATATAATCAGGATGTAGATATGAATCACCCCATCCTTGGAATTAAAGATAGATCTTATAATGAGAATGAACAAAAACAATGAAAGTGGAAATATAAGACTAATTTAAATGTGTTGTAGATTTCTGTCATTGAAATTAATTTAATTTGGCATTAATGTATCAGTAAGGATACATTGTAACGTGGTTGCTTAAAAAATATAGCCCTACATATTATGGCTAAACAATAACAAAGCTTATTTCATATTTATACCACATGACTAAGAGGGAATAGTCACAATGGGATCAAACCTGATGGAGGCCCTGTACCAATACAATAATCACATAAGGCTGGCCAGTGAAATGTTGTCTGACACTACAGGACACCGCAAACTAGTTTTTGTTCTTGGACAGTGGAAGTCACATTTTCATGCTTATTTTCAAGAATGTTGGAAAAGTAAAATTGTTTGTAAAGCACGGAAAATAAGTTTAAGATCATTAATGAATACCCTTGGTAATTTCTGAGGTCCAATCTTCATGTGATAATTCAGGCTGGAGATACATTTTCTGTCTTTCTTTTTATAAGACAATTTGAGAGATCAAGAACAAGGCAAGGGTACCTACTCTTACCACTTCTATTCAACATATTATCATATTGAAAGTACTAGCTGGAGCAATTAGGCAAGAAGAGCAAATAAGAAGCATCCAAGTCAGAATGAAAGAAGTAAAATTTTATATATATATATATTGCTGATGACATGATTCACATGTGGAAAATCCTAAATATTCTACAAAAACTGTAAGAACTAATAAATGAATTCAGTAAAATTGCAGAATACATAAACATACAAATCTTAGCTACAATGCTGTGTAATAGTAATGAATCATCCCAAAACAAAATTTTTAAAAATCCCCAAATGAATAAAATATGAATAAAATTAATCAAGGAAGTTTAAGATCTATGCAGTAAAAATTACAAAACATTGATGAAAGAAATTAAGGAAGACACAAATATATGAAAAGACATCCCATGTTCATAAATTGGAAGACTTATTATTGTTAAAATGTCCATATCACCCAAAGTTATCTAGAAGGTCAATGCTATTTCCATCAAATTCCAATAGCATCTTTTACCAAAACTGAGAAAAATGAATGTTAAAATTCTTAGGGAACCTTGAAAGACAAAAAATTACCAAAACAATTTGAGGAAGAAAAACAAAACTGGAGGTTTCATCCTTTCTGATTTCCAAATATGTGACAAATCTACAGTAATTAAAACAGTATGGTACTGACACACAGACAGACATACAGACCAATAGAAAATAATAAAGAGTCTAGAAATAAACCCACACATATAAGATCAACTGGTATTTTATAAGTGTGCCAACAATATCCAACAGGGAAAGGATTGTCTGTTCAACAAATGATGTTCAGAACACTGGATATCTACATGCAAAAGAAGGAAACAGGACTGTTATCTTACACCATGCATAAAAGTAAACCAAGAATGGCTTAAAAATTTTAAACATGTGCCCTAAAACTGTAAAAATCCTAGAAGAAAATGAGAACAGCTTTTTGACATTGGTTTTGAAAATTATTCCAAATGGGACCAAAAGCACAGGCTTTAGTAAAAAAAAAAAAGAAAAAAAAAAAAAAAAAGTTGGCCAGGGGTGGTGACTCATGCCTGTAATCTAAGTAATTTGGGACACAAGGGCAGGAGGATAACTTGAAATCAGGTGTTCAAGACAGGCCTAGGCAACATAGCAAGACCCTGTCTCTATTAAAAAAGAAAAAAAAAAAAATACCTGGGTGTGCTGGCATGTACCTGTAGTTCTAGCTACTCAAGAGACCGAGTCAGGAGGATCACTTGAGCCCAATAATTAGAGTCTGCAGTGAGCTATGATCATGCCATTGCACTTAAGCCTGGGTGGCAGAGGAGATTGTTTCTAAAAATAAAAAGAAACAGAAAAAAGAAAGAAAGAGATAAAGAGGGAAAGAGAAAGAGAGAGAAAGAAAGAAAGAAAGGTAGAATGAAAGAGAGTAAGAAAAAAGAGATGAAAGAAAGAAAGAAAGAAAGAAAGAAAGAAAGAAAGAAAGAAAGAAAGAAAGAAAGAAAGAAAGAAAGAGAAAGAGAGAGATGGAAAAAGAAGGAAAGGAAGGAAGAAAATTCCATATGAGGCAGTGTAGACAAACTTGGAGAACATTATTTTAAGGGAAATAAACCACAAAATGATAAATTCTCCATATTTTCACTTCTGTAAGTTATTTGAAATAGTCAAGTTCATTAAAAAAAAAAAAAAAGTGGTTGCTAGGAACTGTGAGGGGGAGAGGAAATGGGGAGCTGCTATTCAACGTGTATACAGGTATAAAGTTTTAGTTATGTGAGACAAGTTCTAGGAATTTGCTGTACATTGTGCTTATAGTTAACAATACTGTAGTGTACACATAAAAATTTGTTATAAGGGTTGATATCAAGTTAAATTAAATAGTCAAATACATAGAAGCAGAACATAAAAGGTGGTTGCCAAGAGCTGAGAGAGGAAGTAAATGGGGAGATGCTGTCCAACAGGTGTGAAGTTTCTGTTATGCAAGATAAATTCTAAAAATCTCTGTACACTGTACTTATAGTTGACAATATTGTCGTATATATTTAAAAATTTATTAAAATGATAGATCTTATGTTATTTGTTTGTACCAAAATAAAAAACAAACAAACCAATTTCCACATGCTTGAGCCTGAAAAATGTAATAATAATATATAATTTTATGTTTAAAGCTCACCATATCACCAAGAACATTTAGGGTTAGAGTAAGGGTTAGGTTCTTTAAATAGGGTATAAGAGTAATTAAAACAAGTAAACATCCTGTAATGAAGACCCCTTTTCATTGTATCTCGGTAGTAACAACTAAATATAAATCAAAATATGTCTAAACGGGCTGGGCACGGTGGTTCATGCCTGTAATCCTGGCACTTTGAGAGGCCGAGGTGGGCTGATCACTTGAAGTCAGGAGTTTGAGATGAGCATGACCAACACCGTGAAACCCCGTCTCTATTAAAAACACAAAAATTAGATGGGTGTGTTGGCTCACATCTGTGGTCCCAGCTACTTGGGAGATTGAGGCACAAGAATCTATCACGCCACTGCATTCCAGCCTGTGCGAAGGAGGGAGACCGTCTCAACAACGACAACAACAACAACAATAACAAAATATGTATATATACACACATATGCACACATATACACACATATGTACATATATATGCACACACATATATATATACACACATACATACATATACATTTCAATTTGTTATAAGAGAAAATTGCTACCAAAAAATCTGGATATATTTAAAAAATCTCTTTAGCCTTTGGAATATTAATTGAGATAAATGATTAGTACAAAGGTGGTTCACAAGTGCTTATTAAATGAAAGCTAGAATTATAAACAAAACCATTGAGTCAATTTAACCCATGATTTATATAAGTAATTGCAAAATTTGGTTTTTCAGTGTATTAATTTTCTGTGGTTGTTATAACAAATTATCATAAATGGAGTGACTTAAAATAAAACAAATGTAGTACCTTCTAGTTAAGAATGTTGGAAGACCTAAAATCAAGGTGTTGATTGTATGCCTTCTAGAGTTTCTAAGGAATAATTTGTTTTCCTGCCCTTTCCAACTTTGATGGACCACTTCCATTTCTTGGCAAGTGGCCCCTTTTGTTTTCTTCCCTTCTTTCTTTCTTCCCTGTCTTTCTTCCTTTCTTTCTTCCCTTCTAAGGGACAACTTGCATTTCTTGGCAACTGGCCCCTTCCTTCATTTCCAAGGTCAGCAATGTAGCATCTTCCAATTTCTTTCACCTCTGCTTCCATCAGCAAATCTACTACTGTTTTACAGACTCTTTTATCTCTCTCTTCTCAGGACCCTTTTGATTACATTGGGCGCAATGAGATAATCAAGAACATTCAGTTCCTTATCTTAATTACATCAACTAAAGAGACTTTGCCATCTAAGATAACATATTTGCAGATACCCAGGATTAAGATGTGGTCAGTTTTGGAGGGGGCAGAGGTATTTTTCTATCTACGATGTTTGCAAGACATATTTTGAATAGGAGTTTAATTTGAGAAGCAAACATGCTTTGTAGCATACTTAAAAATACCGCCTTTTCTGTATTTTCTAAATTTTTATGATTTAAAGGATGCCCTTTATAAACGGTACTTAAATGTTATTCTTTTAAATAAGTAACATGGCTGGGCACGGTGGCTATACCTGTAATCACAGAATTTTGGAAAGCCAAAGTGGGCAGATTGCTTAAGTCCGGGAGTTTGAGACCAGCCTGGGCAACTTAGTGAAACTCTGTCTCTACAAAAAAAAAAAAAAAAAAAATACAGAAATTAACCAGATGTGGTGGCATGTGCCTGTAATCCCAGCTACTGAGGTAGCTGAGGTGGGAGGATCGCTTAAGTCCAGGAGGTCAAGGCTGCCGTGAGCTCAAATTGGACCACTGCACTCCAGCCTCCTGGGTGACAGAGGGAGACCCTGTCTCAAAAATAAAAATAAAAATAAGTAATGCAAACACATGGTTTCGACATTTTTTAAAAGTAAAACAAACATATAACATAAAACATATTCCTTCCATTCCTGACTGCTGTCCACCCTATTCTTAATCACTCACCAATCACTCAGCACCATCATCAATTTCTGGTGAATTTTTCCAGAGATTTTAAATAACCACCATAATAAAAAATACACATACTTATCATATATTAGTTTCAATACAGGTTTTTTAAACTCTATATACCTTGCAAATTTTTTATTTTACCGTGTAAAAATCTTTTTGTTCAATTTTAAAGCTTTATAGTATCTTATGGATCTAAAATTACTTAGTTCTCTACTGAAGACATTGTTAAGCATTTGTAGTATTTTGCCATTAGAAGTCATAGTGTATGTATTAGGGTTCTGTAGTGGACGGAACCAAGAGCATAGATGTATACATAAAGAGGAGGTTATGAAGGAGTGTTGACTCACACTATCACAAGCGGAGGTCCCACAATAGACTGTCTGCAAGCGGAAGAGCAAGGAAGTCAGTCTGAGTCCCAAGGCTGAAGAACTTGGAGTCCAATGTTCAAGGGCAGGAAGCATCCAGCACGGGAGAAAGAGGCACAGGGAGACTGAGTCAGTCTAGCCTTTTCACATTCTTCTGCCTGCTTTTTTTTCTTGCCGGGATGGCAGTTGATTAGGTGGTACCCACCCAGATTGAGGGTGGGTCTGCCTTTCCCAGTCCGCTGACTCAAATGTTAATCTCCGTTGGCAACACCACCACAGACACACCCAGAAACAATACTTTGCATTCTCTAATCCAGTCAAGTTGACACTCAATATTAATTATCAGAGTATATTATATACCTTTGTATGTACATTACTTCAAGTGTATTTGTAGGAATAATTCCTATAAATGAAACCATTTAATTAAAGAGCACATATGTATATGTATATACATACATATATGAAATATGTGTTTAGGTCTATATTCCAGATTGCATTCCATTTTGTATTTCTAATTATTTACTTAATACTGTATTGAGTCAGTCTGTCAGTCTTTCTCATTTATAATAATTTTTTTACATATACTAAACCACATCTCCCTAAATTGCTAATTTTTTTCGAGAGATTCCCTAAATATTCTCTTTCATTTATTTTTATGAATGAATTTTAGAATCACTTTGTGAAGTTTTAAAACCAAAGTAAATTAAACAAAACAAGCCACCTTGAAATCACATTTTTTGGATTTTATTAAATGTATAAAAATTGATAAATTTGCTTGAAGAATAATGTGTTCGAGTTTCATCTATGTGGTAGCAAGTATCAGAATTTCTTTTCTTCTTGAGGCTGGGTAATATTCCACTTCATGTGCATACTACATTTTGTTCATTTATTCATGTGCTGATGGATTCTTGGGTTGCCCCAATCTCTTTGCTATTATGAATTATATTGCTATGAGCATAATTGTACAAAACTGAGTCCTTGCTTACATTTCTCTTGTCTAAGGACCCAGATACGGAATTGCTGAATTATGCGGTAATTCTACATTCATGTTTTTTAAGGAATCATGACACTGTTCCTAGAGTGGCTGCATGATTTTACGTTCCCATAATTGAAGCACAAAGGTTCCAATTTCTCCACATATTTGCCAACAATAGTTATTTTTGTGTTTACACCAATGTTGATCATAATGTGTATGATCAACAAGAGATATCTTTCCACATACTTACGTCTTCTTTAACTTTTTCAGTAACATTTTTTGATTTTCAGGACACAAACCTTTTGCCTCTTGGTTAAGTTTATTAAGCATTTTATTCTTTTTGATGATGTCATAAATTGTTTAGTTTTCTATTCAAATTGTTTATTTTCAGAATGTAGAAATACAACTGATTTTTACTTGTTGATTTTGTAATCCTCTAACCTTGATGAATTATTTTATTATTTCTAACAGTTTGTGTACATGTGTTCTTTAGTATTTTCTCTCTCTTTTTTTTTTTTTTTTTTTTTAGACAAAGTCTAGTTCTGTTGCCCAGGCCGGAGTGCAGAGGCGCAATCTCTGTTCACTGCAAGCTCCGCCTCCTGCATTCACGCCATTCTCCTGCCTCAACCTCCCGACTAGCTGAGACTACAGGGGCCCGCCACCACGCCCCTCTACTTTTTTGTATTTTTAATAGAGACGGGGTTTCACCATGTTAGCCAGGATGGTCTCAATCTCATGACCTCGTGATCCGCCCACCTCAGCCTCCCAAAGTGCTGGGATTACAGGCGTGGGCCCCCGCGCCCGGCCGTTCTTCAGTATTTTCTACAGGTAAGATCATGACATCTATAAACAGAAAAATAATTTACTTCTCTCTTTCCAATTTAGATGCTTTTTATTTCTTTTGCTGCCTAATTGTTCTGGCTAGAACTAACAGGATTATGTTGAATAGAAGTTGAGAGAGTGGGCATTCTTGCCTTGCTCTTGATCTTGGAAGAGAAGTTTTCAGTCTTTGAGCATTAAGTATGATGTTGGCTGTGGATTTTATATTTGGTATTTGTTTCGTAGCATAGTTTACTTTTCTTCCCATTTTGTTGAGGACAACTTTCCAACAAAAATTCCTACTTTTTAAATTAAAATACGTTGAATTTGTCAAATGTTTATTGTGTATAGACATGATTATATTTTTCTCTTACTTCTATTATTATGAAGTATTCCATCAATTGATTTTCACATTTAAAAAATACTTACATTTAAAAATAAATCTCACTTGGTCTTCATGTATAATCCTTAAAGATTCTGTTAAATTTGGTTTTCTAGTGTATTTTTTGAGGATATTTGCATGAATGTTTATAGGAGATACTGGTCTATAGTTTTGTTGTAGTGTCTTTTTCTGGCTTGGATTTCAGAGTAACGCTGGTTTTGTAGAAGAGTTAGAGAGGGGTCTTTTCCTCTGCTTCATTTTTTTTTTTTTCTTTTGGAAAACTTTGAGAATTATTGGCATTTACTCTTTTGATGTTTGGTAAAATTCAACAATGAAGCCATCTGGCTGCAGGCTTTTCCTCATTGGTAGGATTTTAATTATGAATTCAATATTCTTACTAGTTATATGCCTATTCAGAGTCTCTAATTCTTCATGATGCAGTCTTGGTAGATTGTCTGTTTCTAGTAATGTTTTCATTTCTTCCAGATTATTAAATTTGTTGATCTGCAATTTTTATAATACTTTTCTATAATCCCTTTTAGTGGTATGTAGTACTTCAGGATATTCAGTCTACAAATGAGCAACTAAGATTATAAAAATTAGATTGCTGTCTTTTTTCATTATGTTGCTCAGGATGCGAAGAGAAGAATTATCCTGGTACTAGGAATTGTCTAGCACAATAAAAAGTGATGATAACATTGCAATCCTGGATAAAATAAAAGTGTATCCCTACATGAAGTCAGTCTGACATTTTTATAGACTGCTTTAGTTTCAGAACAAAATTAGCACATACAAAAATAGATACGTTCTTAGCACACAACACTTAGAAGACAGTATTCATCATAAAATTAAATATGAAAACAAAGGTTAAAATAAACATATAAGCTGGTAATGGCCCTTGATTTAAATACTTACTGTTTTTCCCTCTTCTGTAGAGAGTGTAGGGATAAGGATAACTTATTACCAACCTAGTAATTTTTCTTACACTTGTTTGTGTTTGAATTTTTAAAAAATCTACAGTTATTCTTAATTGGATTTTTTTCTCTGACTATAAAGTTTACTAGAATTCTTATTTGTGATGTTTAAAAAATATGTCAATCTGAGTCTTTAATTACAAATACTAGAGAAGAATTTCAATGCACCAGGAAGATTAACTGAAGAAAGAGGACAGTGAGTGAGTATTGTATTTTTCTGTGAAAGTACAATACTTTCATTTTTTCATATTTTTAACTAAAACAAACAAGAAAAATAAGCAAAAATATAACCTGCAAATGATTGTTACTACTATTCTCTTCTTTAAAAATTTTAATTAGATCAAAAATCCTTTTCTTAGTTTTCCAAACTTAATTAACTTAGTTAAGTTTAGAAAAGTAAAAATCATTTAGTTAAGTTTAGAAAACTATTTACTTAACCATTCAGTGAGATTAAGGTCATATTGCCAATTGCTGAATCTAGTAGTTGTTTTTCTAAGATATGTCACTTTGTCCCTAATAACATGAGGATAAAGAGTACCACATCCACAGATTAAGTATCCCAATGATATAGACAATTAATAACTGAAGTGAATACTCTGAATAATGCTTGAAAACAAACTGCTAACAAGTGACCTGTATTGATCATTGATATAATATGTTCTCTGCAATTCATTCTTTTTATCTTTGCCTTGTTATCTGAATTGATTATAATTAATGCTAATGAAACCAAGGTGAGGCAATCAATTTCTCTACGCACTAAATGAATCACTTTTATACTTCAAGTGATAATGCTAGAAACAAGACTCACTAAATTTTGAAGCACACATCAGGGAATATTGACATAAAATTATGAAATTGTAATGTGTGAATGCAAGTATTAACCTAGTAGTAGTAGTAGTAGTAGTAGTAGTAGTAGTAGTGGTGGTGGTGGTAGTGTTGGTGGTGGTAATGATATTAGTATTAGGTTAAAAATGCATGGTGACCACAAGGGAAGCTGTGGATTGATGTGGCTAGATGGTTATTAGTTTGGAAAACAATACGAGATGCTTATATCCCATCAGACATTATGCAAAATGAAAAATTATGTGGCACCAAAAAGAAGTTTAAAACATAATATGTGAATTTCTGAAATTTGTTTTCCAGTTAGGAAGATGTGACTATGGAAGAGAAAATATTTGGAGAATCCTTAGAAACTTAGTTCTGCTACACAGAAAATAAATACAAAATAGATTAAGTCTGACATAGAATAAGGTTTGGAGTATGTTTTCACAGAAAATGAGAAGTCTGAATTTTCTTGAAGTTTTGGTTTATGAATAATGTCTAAAGCATAATTTTAAAATGTAAGAATTTGTTTTGTATGAATATACACTTTAGCTATGCTCAAAAATAAATTAAGAAGTATATGCCTATATATGTTTCCAACAGTTACCAGGTTACACACAGCACTAATAACCAACAGGAAAAAATTAAATTAAATTTTTTTCTTACAAAAATATTGGGAAGTTAGTAACTCCCTAAAATTATTGTGTAGCATGTGTCATTACATTTTTTTACATCTTTTGACTTTTAAAAATTTAAATTTTTCAATAAATGCAAAATAAATCTAGCTATCAATTCTGCATTTGTAAATTGTAAACAATATTCATTTTATATTTAATATATTGACCCTAATTTACATATTCATATAAATGTATGTGCACTGTATTTCCAGCTATGCCACACAATAACCTCATGAATACTTAACGCTTTTTATTCAGAAGGTACATAGATTTCCTAAAGTTCCCACATTGCTGTGTAAACAGTTCATAAAACCAGCAGGATCTGACTGTGTAAGTGCATTTTAAAATTTATCTGCTAGTAAATTTTAATTATGTAGCCAAGTGATATTATTCTGCTTATATTTTGCCCATAGATTTTGAAGGCAATATTGTGACTAGCCTTAGATTCTTTATAATATGAGTTATATTAAATAAAATATAAAATATCTTTGTGTTATTGTAGAAGTATGCTATGATTTTTTGATCCTTATTAGAAATAATTAATAGAAGCATATTGCTAGAATAATATATATGGTAATTATTTCTCTCTCTAACATGAAATGTATACTGACATCATACTGTGAAAAGAGAGCGAATAAGAGAAAAATCCCACCTAGCACTCTTATAAAAAGTCATCCTACATAACGATCATGATTGGACATGATTACATGATCTATGCTTTCAGTATTTTCTTTTCAGCTTGTTTACCATTTAGCAGCCAAGTTGGTTATTTTGTATGATAGATCTATTTCCCGATGCAAAGTCCAAATCACATCAACAGTCCACTGAGTGAAGAGAAACTATGTGATATAACAATGGAATATTTTTCTATATATATTTATCAAACTTAGCAATGAGAGTAAAACTTACAATTCTTCAACAGTAGTGAATTCTGCCTAAATAATGACAAATCGCAATAGTGTGGGTAGTGAATGAGGCCGTTACAGCTGAAAAGAAAGTGCCAGTAGTGCTAGAGAAGCAATGTTTCTAGAGAATAACAAAATTAAGTGGAATCAAGTATCATAAAATGAGGTATACAGGAAGACTTCACAGAAGAATACAACTTGTGTTAGTGGTAACAGCTTCTGGCAATATCTACTTGATAATGGAGTTTATTACACAACTTCTAATAGAATGTCCTGCTGAATGCAGTTAATAGCCATTTAAGCTGAAAGATGATAATTCTATATCATCATGCCTTGTATTGGATACAAGGGAGAAAAATAATAGCTCGAAACATTGCATTTTCAATGAGTAAATAGACCGTAAGACAATCGTTGGATACCTGCTTTTAGATCGCTTGCCTGACATATCCTCTGCTATTTATCACTTCTCCATTTGCACGCAAACATTGAAAGCTACTGATTTTGTTTGTAACGATGGAAATGCAATATTGTAAGCTTTATCGTGTCACTGTGCACATTTTATGACAAATAAATAACAACACTGGCAGACATTTGAAGACAACTAATAATCTTTATCAGCAGCTGAAAATTAAAAGTAAATGAATTTATATTATTTTACTTATTTTATACTTTGACTCACTATGTTTAATTTAATTTATTTTTCAAATCTATATATCAAAATCTTAGTTCAAATCCACACTTGGAAGATAACAGTTCCCAAAGTTTGTGATTCTCAAAATTGGCTGCCTAGTAAAATCACCATGGGAATGTTGGGTTAAGGCGAAAGCAAATGTTTTGTCAAGCTCTACAGCCTTTGATTTTTTCAACTTTTGAGCTCCTTAGGTGACATAATATATTGTCAAATGGTTGAGATGCAGTAATTAGAAGATGCTTTTCACCTCATAGTGGTATAAAAGCATAGAATAAATGGGTGTCCTGTATGGTGAAACATGAACAGGGAAATATATATATATAACTATAAATATATAAATAAATATATATAAAATACATATAAATATATATGATAATTGACTTTAATGATATAAATACTTGTATTCTTAATACAAACAGTGTTAAAAGTAGTAGTCTCTTAATGCTGCCACTAATAACTCAGCATCCAAATGAAGGCAACTCCTTAAACCTAATGTAACTGGAATCGAATGGAGTAAACAAATCACCATATAGATTATGGATGGAGATATGGGTATGGATATATTAAAGTTATCTGTCGTTATAACATTTTAATATGTTCCCAATGGAAAGATCATTAAGTTTTCAATTAGGATTGGAAGTCTATTTTTATTTACTAAATCCCTTGTTATATCCTATATGATAAAATCTAAGTTTCACTGTATAAAATCACTACAAGTTTTTAACAGCCTGATTCCAAGCTACCTTTCTAAACATGTCTGGCTATGTACATTTATCCAAAATACTATGAACTTGCATATATCTGTTAGTAATAATTTCTCTGCTGTTCCCTCCCCCATCTCAACTTAGAAATATAATGTTCATTTTTAAGCATAAATATTATTTCTGCAAATTGTTCTAGTTCAAGGCAGAAGTAACCATGGCCCTTCTAAATCCACACCCCCCCATCATGGTCTTTGCTTAAGTGAGTCTCATGCTTGCCAGTGTTGTGAAATGTTCAAGCCCAGAACCTTAGCTTAAAACCCTGACTTAAAATCCTGACTTAACAACATTTTAGGTGTTTGATTTTGGACAAATTACTTCAACTAGATAAATTTTACTTTTCTGATACATTACATACATTACATTGTGCATTATCAGCATATTACATAAATTAATTATTTTTTAAAGAATTTTTTGGCAAAGTCAACTTTTTGAGACAGCATCACTATATAATCTAGTAGATATAAAATTATATATATAATGTATGAGTATAGTTTAAAACATTTTTGAATCCATATTTTGAATTTGTTTCACTTGTTTGAAGAAAATAAGTTCCATAGTTTTAGCATCTCCTTCAATCATCAAGTATGAGGTTTTCCAAGATTGAGAGACTTTTTTACAAGTTCAGTTCACTATATTTATTATCCTTAATCTGTCCAAAAACAAAAAAAGAAAATTTCTGCTACCCTTTCCAAGTTCAGCACCATTAGTAAACTAAAGCAACTCCTGCACTAATGGACCAAATTGAAATTCCCTATTTTACTGACTAATTCCTACAAAATTAAGCCACCTGCTTACTCAGTACAACATTCCATTAACTCATTTTGATTATACTGCAGACTGCAAGTGCCAATGTAAATAGGAAGTAGGCATTTCTCCAAAATATTTTCTAGCAAAATATTCTGTGTTCTATGGACACTTTCAACCAACCTATGGTTCAATAGTTATTCAGTAGTAGGCAGCAAAAATGGTAGCATAAAATAAAATCACTAAAAATGGGGAAAAGCAACAAGCACAAGTTAGTCAGCAATAATAAAAAAATGTGCATGAAATCCGGAAATTTAACGGGTAGAATGTTACCTCAATTTACTCCCTAAAGATTAAAATCAATACCTCATATAATGATGTTCATGTGTAGTCAGCTGCATCTTCTTTGATCAACTTGTTTATAACAATACACTTCAGAGACTACACAAACTATAGACATATATTCAAATGTTTAACAAATAATAACCCTGAATTTTCATGACCTAAACTCATCAATATACTGCCAAACTATTTAATTTTTTTGGTCTTTTCAAAAACATGCATTCATATATGGAATGTCTTTTATTATTATTTTTAAATTGACAAATTAAAATTGCATATATTTATGGTGTACAACATGTTGGAAAATATATTTATTGCTCAATGATTAACTCAAGCTAATTAATACATGTTCTACCTCACATAGTTATTTACTGTGATAAAAATACTTAAAATCTACTGTCTTCAATTTTCACATATACAATATATTATTATTAACTATGGTCACCGTATTGTACAAGAGATCTCTTGAACTTAACTGAAGTTTTTTATCTTTTCACCAACATCTTCCCAATCACCACCTCCCCTGCCACCCACTCCCCAGAACATACCTCCTGGTTGTCTTATATTTCAGGGATTTGCAGGAACCATTGACATTACATCCTTCAAATTTTCCCCTGACTACCTAAATTATCTTGTATTAAATTGTTTTTGAAATGACAGGCAATATTGTGTATCTACCATGTACTCTACATGATGCTTTGAAGTACATGTGCATTGTGGAATGGCTAAAACTTGCTAATTAACATACACATTACTTCAGTTACTTTAGTGGTGAGAACACTTTCATTCACTCAGGATTTTTAAGAATACAATATATTATTAACTATAATCACTGCAATCATGTCCCCCAGCCCTGGTGACTTGCTTTTATCATTTTTAATTGACACATAATAATTGTACATATTTATGTGGTACAGTGTAATATTTTGACACTTGTATACAATATACAATTATCAAATCAGAGTAATTAGAATATCTATCACTTCAGACATTTATCATTTTTTTTGTATTGAGAAATTTGAGAATCCTCTCTTCTAGCTATTTGAAAATATTCAGCATATTGTTTTTAATTATGGTACTATAGAACATGACAATTTATTCCTCCTATATAGCTGTAATTTTGTATCTGTTACTCTCTGGCTATCCACCCTCTCACCTGTCTCACCTCTAATAACCACCTCTTCTACTTTCTACTTCTATGAGATTGATAGCGGCAGGAGGCAGACAAATCTTAGGCTGACAGGGCAGGTCCTCAGTGAAACCCAGCCTTTAAACCAAAGATAGTTTAAAGCTTAGCTACAAGTTCTGGGTAAATCCACAGACCAGATTGAGAACCCCTCTTCCTGTTTGGCGTGCTTTTCTCTGTTTGATCCCCACTCTTCACTTATTTTACATATACCTACCATTCCTTAACTGAATTTTTTACACTATTGTAGCCTACCTTTCAGTGGTGCTTTTGTTTTAGCCTTTTCCGCACACTCACAAACCAATCAGCATGCACTCTCTCATTCTGAGCCCATAAAAGCCCCAGACCCAGCTACACTGAGAAAAAGACCACCTGACTTCAGGTGGGGGACCACCCTGGAGTCCCTTCTCTGGTGAAAGCTGTTTTCTCGCTCAATAAAACTCTTCTGCCTCCTCACCCTCTGGTTGTCGGTGTAATGTCATTCTTCTTGGATGTAGGACAAGAACTTGGAACCCTGCCAAATGTGGGTATGAATAAGGCAGTAACACTGTATGTCTCCACCCCACCAACCCCTGTTAGCACTTAGCAGTTGCCCCATGTGATGGGAAGCAGCAGTGAGGCCAGATCAGCCCCAGAGCCATGGGCCAAAGGGGGTCAACAGGACTGACAAAGTTGTTAACATGACCCCATTCATCGAGCTGCTGATGGAGGAGATAAAAGAGCTGTTAGCTGCTGTAACACCCTCTCTGCAGCTTTGGGCTCACGGGTATTCCTGTTTGAGAACCACCATGTTGCCCTCATCTGGACGCTGAAGTCCACCACAAGAATGAATTGTGACATGTGGTCTAGCACAAGCCCCTCACAGAGCCCACTCTTGTACCAGCACTTACAGCAGTCAGCATGACCCTGCACTCACTCGCTCGCACACCCCCTCCCACTAGGGACTGAGTGCATAGTCACAGTGGCCACAGGATCCATATCAGAGCACAAGCCAGGCACAGCCTGGCAGGCTGAGTGGGCAAGTGCCTTCTGCAACAAGCCCAGGCCCGAGCGAGGCCCAGGCAGGGGCTTCACCAGATGCAAAGGTCTCTAACTGGCAAAGTGGCACTGAAAAAAATTCTACTTCAAGATCAGCTTTTCTTTAGATTCCACATATGAATACTATCCTGTGGTATTTGTCTTTCTATATCTGGCTTTTTTCACTTAACATAATGTCCTCCAGGTTCATCCTTGTTGTTACAAATGACAGGATACACCATCTTTGACAGTTTAAAAGTATTTATTATCAACAACATGATCAGTGATCGTAGGCACTCATTTGCATTCCAAAATTATTGCCAAATTTGATTGAAACAATAATTCACGCTTATCTATAAGACAAAATAAAATGTACCCCTCCTTCCAATATGAAACATATGAACTTTTATAAACTATAATGGTTTCTACAGAAAGTCACTCATAGACTATACTTTTGAAGCTATAGTTTGTAGTGTGCAGATATAAATTATAATTTATAGAGAGATGATAATTTATAAAACCTAAAGGTCTATTTTCCAGATTTGCTTTAAATACATAAAATCAACTTTGTTTATTAAATTACAGACCTGAATTTCTAAATCAAATATTTTGCATAAGGATCAAGAATATTTGTAGCAGAGCTACTGTAGAAATAAGTATTATTTTACCTATCAAACTATTGAGTTGACATTTTGGACAAAACAGATTAAATATTATATGAATTTTATGAATAATACCCTGTAATTATGGAAAAATAACTGTACTTGATATAATCTCCTATTAGATCTTAGGTTCTTAGATTAAGTGTTATTAGAAAGCATTCTTGAAAATGGATTAGAGTCATAAATAATATAAACTGAGGTTGTGCCATTGCTGTTTTTTTATCATTTAAACTCTGATAATTTGGCAAAGTTGGATATACGTTCTATTGTCATAAGAAGCAGAAAAGGAGGCATCTTTTATACTCATGATCTTTCAATCCTATTCTAGGAATGTTGTGAATATGCAAAAAATTGGTGTCATTACTGAATGAAGGTATAACTCACTATCAACTATGTTAAAAACATCGTTTCGCAGACATTTCATTTACAATAATTTGTAAATAATATAATTTTTCATTTGATATTGATAATATCAAACAAACAAACTTTGTATCTAATGATGGAATCATATGTCTCAGATTCCTCTCATTAACTGTAGAATTATACTGACTTTCTTCACACATTTTGAATCACAATATGATCAGTTTTATTATAAACTTTGCCTCCTTACTTCATTTACTTTCTCCCTTCTAGAAGATACATCTTTCAATGTCTAACTTAATTATAAGTACCTTCTTTAGTCTGTTTTGTTATAAACATTGTCTATTACAAATTCATTTGCTTTTATTTCTTAATAGTGATAAAATTAAGAAAAGATAAAATTCATCATTTGAATCGCTTATAAATGTACTCTTCAGTAGTCATAAGTGCATTCACAATTTAGTGTAACCATTGCCACTATTATTTTTCAAGATTTAAAAAATTACCCCAGATTAAAAGTCTATACCCGTTAAGCAGTAAGTCAACATTCTTCCCTCCCCTCATATCTAGCAAACTCTGTACTCTACTTTCCGTGTTAATGAATTTGACTAGTCTAGATACCTTATACAAGTGGAATCATATAGTATTTGTCTGTTTGTGACTGATATTTCACTTAGCATAATGCCCTCAAGGTTTATCCATCCTATATGTAGCATGTCTCAGAATTCCTTTTATTTTTAAGACTGAATAATACTTCATTATGTGTGTATACCACATTTTAATTATCCATTCATTCACCAATGAATTTTTGGGTTACTTCCACCTTTTGGCTATTGTGAATGAAGTTGCTAAGAATATAGTTGTAAAAATATCTGTGTGAGTCTCTTTTTTCTGTTCTTTTGTGTATCTACATAGAAATGAAATTGACAAATTGCATGGCAATTATAATTCTACACTTAATTTTTTGAGAAACTACCATAATGTGTTTCATAGAGGCTGCACTATTTTAGATTCCTACCAATAGTGCAAGAGGGTTCCAATTTTCCATACCCTTCACTAGTTATTTTTCTTCTTTTCTTTTTTTAAGTAATAGCCATCCTAACATATATAATGTGGTATCTCATTGTGCTTTTGACTTCCACGGCTCTAATGGCTAATGATGTTGGGCATTTTTAAATGTATTTATTGGTCATTTTTATATCTTCTTTGGATAAATGCCTATTCAATGGCTTCGTCCATTTTTTTTGTTTCTTTTTTCTAACATGGTCTCATTCTGTCACCCAGGTTGGAGTTCAGTAGCTTAATTTTGGCTCACTGCAGACTCAACTTCCCAGGCTCAGATGATTCTCCCATCTCAGCCCCGCGAGTAGCTGGGACTACAGACGTGTGCCACCATGCCCAGCTAATTTATATATATATATTTTGTAGAGACAGGGTTTCACCATGTTGCCCAAGCTTGTCTCCATCTCTTGGGCTCAAGTGATCCTCCCACCTGAGCTTCCCAAAATGCTGGGATTATATGCGTGAGCCACCACACCTGGCTGAAGCCAGCCTTTGCCCATTTTAAAAATGAATTTCTGTTGTTGTCCTTGTTGAGTTGTGGGAGCTCTTTGCATGTTCTGGAATTTAATTTATTCACTAGTATTTGATTTGTACATATTTTTCACTTTTTACAGGTTGTGCTTTCATTCTTTTGATAGTATCCTTCATTTTTAAAAGGTTTTGGAAAATGACACAAAAAGCACATGCAATAAGAGAAAATAATGCTTCCGTTGGAATTTGTTGCCTTTTTGCTACTAATCTATTATCTGCTTTCCAACCATTTGATTTTATATTTAAATGTAGCAATGCATGACTTTTTCATACATTAATTTATCATTACTGTCAATAGTGATTATTACATGTCAACGTTAATAGAGAATTATTTGCTGCTCAGATATTTAATTCAACTTACATACACTTTCCATAGTCTACTTTTGTTCATTCTGGTGGGTCGTAAAAATAAACTCAACATATAACACACACACATATATGAATATACACACACGTCAAAAGGAAAAACCCCTTGGCCCACACTTGTGATGATTATATAAAGCACAATGGAAAACAGGCCTCATTTGTCCTGAATTATCATTATGAATAAATTACAGACAAATCGTGAAGTATATGGATTGCTTTTTAAGTTGTCTTATAGAAGACAAACTTTTGGTCCTTTAATACAGTCATAGTTATTAGTATTTTATTTGCAGCTTGTAGATATATAAATATAAAAGTACATGAACTGATTTGTAGGACCCTTCTGGGAGAAATTTCCTGGCATGTACGTACCAGGAAAAAGACCAACTCACCATGTCTCCTCTCTTGCTGCAGCCTCTTCCACTGTTTATTCTTCACTTCCACCAAGTGGTTATTGAATGCTTCTGTGTGTTAGGTACCAGTAGGTAATAGGAATGTAGTTGATGGAAACTAGACAGTTTTCCTTTGTGTTCCTTACAAATCACATAAATAAATATAAAATTACAATTAGCATAAAGACTATAAGCATGAAGTGTTAATGCATCGTACCAAGGAATGTATAAAAGGGAGAATAGATCATGTTAGATATTAAGGGACACCTATTTTTTTGTCTCAACTATCAAATCTACTAAAGATTAGGTAGTAAGAAATTTGGTTAATTTTACTCTATAAAAATAATACTATAGGTTCCAGATTATAATTGTGCTAAAAAATTAATGCTGGATTAAACTAAGTGTGTTTTGCAGTCTTTCAGTTAATAAGAATTAGAAAACCAAGCAGATTGTTGAATCTAGAAAGAACTTCTTGAAAATAATTTGCTTCTTTTTTATCACTCTTCTTCTTTTTTTTTTTTTTTTTTGATATGGAGTCTCACTCTGTTGCCCAGGCTGGAGTGCAGCGGTGAGATCTCGGCTCACTGCAACCTCTACCTCCTGTGTTCAAGTGATTCCCCTGCCTCAGCCTCCTGAGTAGCTGGGACTACAGACATGTGCCACCACACTCAGCTATTTTTTTTCTTTTTTTTTTCTTTTTGTATTTTTAGTAGAGATGGGATTTCACCATGTTAGCCAGGATGGTGTCTATCTCCTGACCTCATGATCCACCCTCTTTGGCCTCCCAAAGTGCTGGGATTACAAGCATGAGCTACCACGCTCGGCCCTTCATTCTTATTTTAAGAAATACCTCACGATATTCTGTGTATATGTTTTCTAAAACAATTAAATTCTCTCAATTTATATTTTATATTATACACATAGCAAAATTAAGCAATAAAAATCATTTAAGCAAATAAAAATCATTTAAATGTTTTAGGTATAGCAATTTGAAATTATTTTTCACATTAATTGACTCCTGGGGATCCTTAGAATTTAGGGCATTCCAAGGATCTTTAAGAATCTAATAGGAAAAGTAAGGTCCATTTTTTCAGTAGACATGTACTGAGTGCGTCCTATGATCTAAGCCAGGTGCTAGGTGCTAGATCCTATACACAGAGATCAATTTTTACCCAGTTAAAAGGAAAACACCAAACAAACAAAACCCCTTTTCTTAACTTAAACTACTTGATAGAAAACATTACTAAATTATTGTGTTTTTTCCTTTTCTGTAAAGCTTTGCTTGATATAATCACAGGACTCTTATTTTTATAACCATTTTATTTATTTAATTCCAATTCTGGATCAAGCAGTGTGTTATATGTTATATGATAACAGACAAGATAACCAGGATCTCTGCCGTTGCAGAACATATAAAGTCTGGGGCCAGGCTAGGCGTGGTGGCTCACACCTGTAACCCAAACACTTTGGGAGGCTGAGCTGGTCTATCACAGGAGTTCCAGACCAGCCTGGCCAATGTAGTGAAACCCCATCTCTACTAAAAATACAAAAATTAGCCAGGAATCATGGCACAGGCCTGCAATCCCAGCTACTCAGGAAGCTGAGGCAGGAGAATCGCTTGAACCCAGGAGGTGGAGGTTCCAGTGAGCCAAGATTGTGCCACTGCACTCCAACCTGGGTGACAGAGGCAAATTCTGTCTCAAAAAAAAAAAAGTATGAGACCAATAATGACGGCTCTGTGGAAAAATTATTAAAGTGAATTATTGTGAAAATATATATTTTTTAATATTTAGGCATTCTCTTTTTTTTTATTAAACTTTAAGTTCTAGGGTACATGTTTGCATAACGTGCAGGTTTGTTACATATGTATACATGTTCCATGTTGGTGTGCTACACCCATTAACTTGTCATTTACATTAGGTATATCTCCTAATGCTATCCCTCCCCTCTCCCCGCTCCCCACAATAGGACCTGGTGTGTGATGTTCCCCTTCCTGTGTCCAAGTGATTTCATTGTTCAATTCCCACCTATGAGTGAGAACATGTGGTGTTTGGTTTTCTGTTCTTGTGATAGTTTGCTGAGAATGATGGTTTCCAGCTGCATCCATGTCCCTACGAAAAAATATGTGTGTACCTAGCTTATTTTGAAAATTTTAATTTAATCATATATTTATTATAATTAGGAGAAAATAAGTTTTAATATGATGGATATTTCAAAGTAGGTAGAAGAGAGAATTACAAATGTTCTCACCAAAAAGAAATCATGAATATTGGAAGTGATAAATATGATAATTATTCTAACTTAATCATTACACATTGTAAACATGTATCAAAGTGCTACATTGTACCGAATAAATATATACAATTACTATGTCAATTTAAAATAAAATAAAATAGGGAATCCTTTCCCCATTTCTTGTTTTTTTTCAGGTTCGTCAAAGATCAGATGGTTGTAGATGTGTGGTATTATTTCTGAGGGCTCTGTTCTGTTCCATTGGTCTATATCTCTGTTTTGGTACCAATACCATGTTGTTTTGGTTACTGTAGGCTTGTAGTATAGTTTGAAGTCAGGAAGCATGATGCCTCCAGTTTTGTTCTTTTGGCTTAGGATTGTCTTGGCAACGTGGGCTCTTTTTTTGGCTCTATATGAACTTTAAAGTAGATTTTTCCAATTCTGTGAAGAAAAGCATTGGTAGCTTGATGAGAATGGCATTGAATCTATAAATTACTTTGGGCAATGTGATTATTTTCACGATATTGATTCTTCCTATCTATGAGCATGGAATGTTCTTCCATTTGTTTTTGTCCTCTTTTATTTCATTGAGCAGTGGTTTGTAGTTCTCCTTGAAGAGCTCCTTCACATCCCTTGTAAGTTGGATTCCTAGGTATGTTATTCTCTTTGAAGCAATTGTGAATGGGAGTTCACTCATAATATGTATCTCTGTCTATTATTGGTATATAAGAATACTTGTGATTTTTGCACACTGATTTTGTATCCTGAGACTTTGCTGAAGTTGCTTATCAGCTTAAGGAGATTTTGGGCTGAGAGGATGGGGTTTTCTAAATATACAATCATGTCATCTGCAAACAGGGACAAGTTGACTTCCTGTTTTCCTAATTGAATACACTTTGTTTCTTTCTCCTGCCTGATTGCCCTGGCCTATTTAATAAATGGTGCTGGGAAAACTGGCTAGCCATATGTAGAAAGCTGAAACTGGATCCCTTCCTTACACCTTATACAAAAATTAATTCAAGATGGATTACAGACTTAATTGTTAGACCTAAAACCATAAAAACCCTAGAAGAAAACCTAGGTAATACCATTCAGGACATAGGCATGGGCAAGGACTTCATGTTTAAAACACCAAAAGCAATGGCAACAAAAACCAGAATTGAGAAATGGTATCTAATTAAACTAAAGAGCTTCTGCACAGCAAAAGAAACTACCATCAGAGTGAACAGGCAACCTACAGAATGGGAGAAAATTTTTGCAATCTACTCATCTGACAAAGGGCTAATATCCAGAACCTACAAAGAACTCAAACAAATTTACAAGAAAAAAACAAACAACCCCATCAAAAAGTGGGCAAAGGATATGAACAGACATTTCTCAAAAGAAGACATTCATACAGCCAACAGACACATGAAAAAATGCTCATTATTACTGGCCATCAGAGAAATGCAAATCAAAACCACAATGAGATACCATCTCACACCAGCTCGAATGGCGATCATTAAAAAGTCAGGAAACAACAGGTGCTGGAGAGGATGTGGAGAAATAGGAACACTTTTACACTGTTGGTGGGACTGTAAAGTATTTTGACCTCTGTAGAAGACAGTGTGGCAATTTCTCAAGGATCTAGAACTAGAAATACCATTTGACCCAGCCATCCCATTACTGGCTATATACCCAAAGGATTATAAATCATGCTGCTGTAAAGATACATGCATGCATATGTTTATGCGGCACTATTCACAATAGCAAAGACTTAGAACCAACCCAAATGTAGATAGACTGGATTAAGAAAATGTGGCAAATATACACCATGGAATACTATGCAGCCATAAAAAAGAATGAGTTCATGTCCTTTGTAGGGACAAGGATGAAGCTAGAAACCACCATTCTCAGCCACCTACCACAAGGACGGAAAACCAAACACCGCATGTTCTCACTCATAGGTGGGAATTGAACAAGGAGAACTCTTGCACACAGGAAGGGGAACATAACACACCGGGGCCTGTTGTGGGGTGGGAGGAGAGGGGGAGGGGTAACATTAGGAGATATACCTATTGTAAATGACGAGTTAATGGGTGCAGCACACCAACATGGCACATGTATACATATGTAACAAACCTGCATTATACTTAAAGTATAATGAAAAATAAATAAATTAATTAATAAAAAAGAATACTGTTAACGGTGGAGGGTGTCCAGGTTCTTGGCATCTTGAACAAAGAATTGGACAAAACATACAAACAAAGCAAGGAAGGAATGAAAGAATTTATTGAAAATGAAAGTACACTCCACAATTTGGGAGCGGGCCTGAGCATAGGGACTCAAAAGGTCCTGTTATAGAGTTTTTGTGAGTTTAAGTACCCTCTACTTGGGGTATTCCCTGTGTAAAAGGAGAGGATGAAGCAAAGTTAGTAAGTCATGAACTTGGCCTGCACTCCATGGAGAGGATATTTCCTATCATAGCTCAAGTGTGAATTGGCCTTATGTTCCCTGTCTCCAGACCCTATTTTCCTGCCTCAATACCCCATTTGAGTTTTTTAAAAAAACTGTTTTATTTATTTATTTATTTTTTATTTAACTGCCAACCACTATACTCTTTGAATGCCTACTATGTCTGGGTAGAATATAACTGGGAACCGCTTCAGGTTGCATTGATGCCTTACAGATTTTGTTATCTGCCTGACAAAAATTGAAATCATAAATGTTTACCTTTATTCATAATTGAAAAAACCTAAAATCTAAATATAAAATATATAGTTCAAAATAGTGTGTCTCTATTTCTGATCAATAAAATAAATTCCTTTTGGAGATATCTTTTGGCTATTTTGTGAAACAATTAACTTACTCAACTGGTTTCTGCCAAGATAGACTTCAGTACAGCCCCAAAATGCACATTAGTTTCATAAGAACTTTTAAAATTTTTTTTACATTAGTGTGAATTTCAGTTAAAATAATATTTTAGGATGTAGGTAATGACAATGAATTTATTGATGGTAACTTTACAATTAAGATCTGAGGCTTCCCCAGATTCTACACATATGGTTCAATTTTAGTATGATTTTAAAGATTATATTACTATATTTTTAAATGTTTTAATTGACAAGTAATCTGGAGTCCACACACCTTTCCTTCTCACTTTCTATTTATCATTCTAAATAACAGAGTGACACATAAAGTTTTGTACTTTTTTTATTCTTTTCGATTCTAATTAATATAGATGGGGTAGTCTTTGATTTAGATAAAATTCAACTTATCAATTTTTCTTTTATGGATTGTGCTTTTAATGTTGTACCTAAAAATTCATTGGCAAAGTCTAGGTCACGTAGCTTTTCTCCTATGTTATATTCTAGGAGTTTTATTGTTTCATACTTTACGTTAAAGTCTAAGATTCTGCCTTGAGTTAAACTTTGTGAAAGGTTTAATGATCGACTAAAAGTTTTTTTTTTTTAACATGCAAATGTCCAGTTATTCCAACACCATTTGTTGAAAAGACTGCTTTAGTTAATTATATTTTTGTGGGGCTGTAACTTTTGCATTGATCAGCTTAAATAATCTTTTACCAATTCCATGTTGACTTGATTGTGGTAGCTTTGTAGTAAATTACAGTCCTCTGAATTTGTTCTTCTGTAATACGTTGGCTCTTATGGGTCTTTTACCTTTTCATATAAACTTTAAAATTAGTTTGTCAATATCCACAAAATAACTTCCTGGGATTTTGATTGAGATTTCACTGAATCTATAGATCAAATTGGAAAGAATTAAACTGCCTAATAATATGGAATCATCCTAACCATGAAAATGGCTCTCTTTCATCATAGTTTTGTAAGTTTTCTTCATACAAAGTCTGTATATATTTTGTTAGATTTATTCCTAAGCAGTTATTTTATTTTGGTGCAAATGTAAATTGTTTTATAATTTTAATTTCAAATTCCAGTTGTTCATTGCTGGTATATAGAGAAATGATTGTCTTTTGATATTGTATCCTGTAAACTAACTATAATAACTTATTAATTCAAAACTTCATTAATGATTCATTGAGATTTTCCACCTAGAAGTGCATTTTTAGATATTTTAAAAATATTTTAAAGAGACATAAGATTATAAATTATCTCCTGTAAGCATTTTTTTGTTTTAATTAAGCTTGTTCATGACCCTCATTCAAACTTTTAGCATAGATTTTTGAGTAGTCTCTATCACAACTATAACTACGAAAAATAGCACATGTGAAATTCAATTACAAGCAAATGAAGGCAACATATTTTCCACTGTCTAGAGTAATTATTAAAATAAGGAAAAGTTTGTCTTTGATTTATTAATCTTTGCTGTTTGAACAATTTGATGCTTCCTTTAACAAAATTCTGGACTTTAAAATTTGCTGAAAACACAACTTAGTAATTATGACAAACTTGATATGCTTTATTTTCATTGGGAGTAAACAAGTTGCTAATATAACACATTCTATGTCAATATCAGCTTTGTTTCACATCCTTTGGTATCATTGACTAATTTGGAGATAAAGTTAGTGATAAAGGAATGTAAAATCACTTCATAAATATATCCAAATTTGAAGTGAATTTTTCTGAAATTTGTTTTTATATCATGTTTTTTTCAGATGGAGTCTTGCTGTGTTGCTCAGGCTGCAGTGCAGTGGCACAGTCTAGGCTCACTGCAACCTTCGCCTGCTGGGTTCAAGTGATTCTCCTGCCTCAGTCTTCCAAGTAGTTGAGACTACAGGTGCATGCCACCACACTCAAATTATTTTTTTGTATTTTAGGTAGAGACAAGATTTCACCACGTTGGCCAGGCAGTCTCAAACCCCTGAGCTCGTGATCCGCCTGCCTCAGCCTCCCAAACTGCTGGGATTACAGTAGTGAGACACCGTGCCCAGCCTATATAATTTCTTAAATGGAGAGAATGTTTCTATCTCTATGATACCGTTGTATCTGTCTTCCTATTTTTAATAGGAAGCATGCCTTTAACTGGGGAAACTGTTACTCATATTGAATGCCAATAAACATTTCCCTTAATCCCTAATGATAGTTACTTCACTTTTTTTTTTTCTATAAAGCTAAAAATAAAAAGACTAGAATAAGTTGTGCCCTGCTTTCTTTAACAGACTTGTGGCATAAATATTGCATTCCTCTATAGAAAAGCAAGTTTTAAAATCTTCTCTATTTCACATCTTCTGGCAACTAAGTCTGCATTCTATGATAAATATTTATGTTTGATCTATATATTAATACCCATGATTGAACAACATGGGACAACCTTTAACATAACTAAATTGACAATTGTTAATAACATCAGACATGTAGTTGTTACTTGATGTAACTGCCTTGACAATATTGCTATCTGAAGTTCAATGGAGTTTTTACTTATCACAGTTTTACTTTGATTTTCTAATATATTACTTTTAACCTTAAGAAATAGCATCTGAGGCACTCATTACTTTTGACTACAAATAGCTTCCAAATTGATGGGAAACTTAATTTAGATGGTACAGTGAATAAAAAGACCCCTTTTAGGGTGCCTTGATGACAGACTTTAGTGGCAAGAAATTCATGTGTCTTCCTGCATAATATAAAACAGAATTCTACATTGCAGTTTTAACTTCCAGAGAAATAAAGATAAAATTGAAGATTATACATTGATTTCTGGCATAACGATATTCAGTGTAAAGTAATCTCATATAATAGAATGTGTCTCAGAATAAGTTTAATACTAAAATTAAACAAATTCACTTATACTTGGCAACAAAATAAGAAGTGATGAAAACACAGGTTCTGAAATTAAAATAAAAAATGGAAAAAAGTCACATGCATATTTATTACCCAGAGCTAATGTAAGAAGACAAGGGACTGAATGACCAATGTCCACGTTAAAGGAGAAAAAAAAAAAAAAAAAAGTAGAGCTTAAATTAGAGCAACTACACAAGATCCATAAGTTCCTAAGTAGTGAGGTTAATTCACTTGATAAAATTCTTCTGCAATGGCATTATCACGTGCTAATTTCAGTGATATTCTCAATCAAAACTTTTAATATTGAAATTAAGTAATTTTAAGTAAAATCAGTAAATAAAAGTCCTAATGTTCTACTTTTAGGGACCACTATTTTTTTATTTATGAGTTTTATTGAGGGATGATTCCTATACCAAAAAAAAAAAAAAAAACTGTATGTGTTTAATGTATTTAACTTTATAAGTTTAGACAGATGCATACTTTCATGAAACCATCACCACAATCACAGTGATAGATATATTCACCACCTCTGAAAGTTCACTCTTGTTCATTTATAGATGGAAGAATGGGGCTGCTAAAGTCTATGGAAAGCCATTAAATTTCTATATTTATAATTTTTAAAGACAGATGGTAGAATTACTTAATTATTTTTAAAGGTAAAAAACTTTTTTAGCAACAGAATTAGGTTTACACTTGTATTTTTTGGTTGGAAAGGGAGAAATAAAGATTATTTGAAAAACTGTCATCATATCAAACAGTTGAATACAAATTAAAAACTCTTGGAATCAGACTAAAAATACATAAACCTGTGGTCTGATTTAAGTACTATTAACCTTATAGTAACAGTAGTAATAGTAGAGGTAGTAATCAAAGTAATATTGATAGTAGCATTCATTATCATAGTAAAAATAAATATTCCTATCAATAGTAATACATGATAGTAAATCTCATTTTACTGGAGTTGGATAAATGTGGATTTTTTTAATGATAAAATACAGTTACATTTACATTTAAATTTACTAAGCAAAGTTACACTTATGTTTGAAAATTAATTTTTTTAATTTTTAAAAATATCCTTGTATGCCTTCACAGCTACTCTGCAATTATATTTTTCTATAAGTAGCCAGAAAGAAATGCAAAGCCTGTGGCTTATCATTCAGCAGATGTGCTTCCAACACTACTGCAGTGGTTGAAATGTAAACCAGGCAAGCATTCAGTTTCACCATCGCAACTTCAACATTTTATAGTTTTGTAAACTGCTGACACCATTTCATATGATTTAATTAAAAAACAACAGAGTGCCAAAGTATTTTGATATTGCTACCTTATTAGATATATCAGCAAGTGTAATAATGCTATCTCATCCTGCTCAATTACTGTTGATCAATATTAATATCATCAGTATTATTACTATTACTGGTACCTCCATCCTCCCAGGATTAGAAAGAGGAAAAAGAAGAAAAGCACATTGAAAACATTTTTAGGAGAAGACTCAAGGAAGACACTGAACTGGATTTCTGAGAATTAGCTATGTTTAGAGCTAATGTAACTAAATAAAAATTTTAAAAAAGGCATCTATTAACTTCTTAAAACCATAGCTGTGTATTATATATGCTTGTGACATGTCAATTATATACAATGATGAATCGAATAAATTATATGAAAATATTTTATAGTTACAACAATAGTTCCACATTTTTTAGAATCTGTCATAGAAAGAGGGTGCAGGTACTTGAGCATAGTGTTGCAACAGACAACTTAAACATTGCAGTATTATAGATGTGACTATGGAAAGCTCCAGGAATTCAGAAAATCTGCTGTAATTTCATCACTTCTTTATAAATATAAAAATATGAAGTCTACCTTTTATGTTTTGCACTTATGTATTCTACACATAATTTTTTTATTATCAGTTTGGAAGAACCAAATTTTATATATTATATAGTTTGGCATTGACCAAGTTTATGCTTTATAAGCAAGCCTTGACTGCTTTGCATCTTTTTCAAGCATCTGAAAAATTTTGGCAGGTGATTTCATCATGGGATACAATTTTACACTACAAGAATACTATTTAGCATTCCTTACATTGTTCCCTTAGTATTTCATATTGGTAATGAAAGTAGTGTCTCCTTTTGAAGTATTCATTATGTTTACATTTCTCAAAATGCTTTAAGGGGGAAAAAGTCATTTTGTCAAAAAATTTAGATAAAAACAACAAAATAAATACCCTTTTAAAAATTAAAGAAGCTGAGAACACCTACAACAGAAAAACATTTAAATAATTTTTTAAACTAAAATTTTACGAAAGTTCTTGAATATGTGCTACTTTTACTGTTTAGATTATTTCTTAATGTGTGTTCTCTAGAACAAATGGGAAAATACTTTTTGATTATAAATATGAAACACACTAGTTGGGAATAAAATTTTTTTTTTTTTTTTTTGAGACGGAGTCTCGCGCTGTGTCACCCAGGCTGGAGTGCAGTGGCGCGATCTCGGCTCACTGCAAGCTCCGCCTCCCAGGTTCACGCCATTCTCCTGCCTCAGCCTCCGAGTAGCTGGGACTACAGGCGCCCGCCACCACGCCCGGCTAGTTTTTTGTATTTTTAGTAGAGACGGGGTTTCACCATGTTAGCCAGGATGGTCTCGATCTCCTGACCTCGTGATCCGCCCGTCTCGGCCTCCCAAAGTGCTGGGATTACAGGCTTGAGCCACCGCGCCCGGCCGGGAATAAAATTTTTAACAATCTCATAGCTATGTAGGTTAGGACCAAATATCAGTGTGCCATGTTCAAAGTCTTATCGCCCAAGTGACTTCATAAAGTGTGTACATTTACATTTAGGGCTAAAGTCATAGAGACTTTATTCTTAAACTGTACTATGAAAATATTTTTCAACTTTAACATATGCAATGATTTAAAACTGGAATAATCGTAATTCAATTGAATTTTTTACATAAACTGATAATATGAAGAAATATTTAGTTTATTTTTTAGTTTTGGCTGTACTTTGGTTGTCTTATCATCTTACATTTTTTTCTAAATATTTAAATACATACTAAGTGTATATGTAAAGGCTGTTTCCACTCATATTATTACATTTACTTGTCTTTTTAGTTAAGTACTGCAGCAAATAATATTTAAGATACTTAAAAGACAAGATAAACTTATATTTATTATTTTTTAGCAAAAATGTAATTTGGATTTGCAAAATTGCGTTCCATAATTAAATGTTTCATAAATTTTATTGTATGTCCATGTCAGAATATCAAGCCCAAATGAAATATATGCCTATGTCAAAATCATATAACAAATATTCCTCAAATATTAAATATTTATTATTTAATAATTATTCTCATAATATTAGTAAAAGACATAACAATGTAGCCTATTTTATTATTTATCTTAAAATTAGAAGACATAAATACCAAATCACACCATCAAACTTAATTTGTGCTGAAGTTCTCAAATAATTGAAGGAAAAGAAAGAAATTTTAAGAAATGTTTTCAAAAGTTTACCAAGTTGAGGCAAAAATTTGTTGAAAGTTGAAAAATAGCCAGAAGAATCTTTATTTCCCTTCTTACTATTGATACTAACCTAGAAAAAGTGAGTCTATATTGTTGTTCTGAAGCAAGTGACTAAGATATAAAATTTATATTTATTCAATGCAAACTTCATCAAAAAGTAGCTTTTTGAAAATCACACAATTAACATTATCTTCACAATAAAAAGAGACATCAAACAAAGTATTTTAAGGACTGGAAGGGTTTAATAATGTCAAGTATGTGGTAATGGAATGGCATTGTAAGGGCATCACGGTATAAATCATAACTAGGGTGGCTAGCTTCCCAATATCATTAATAGTACCTTTAAAAAGTATCCTATAACCTGCTTTGGGTTTTAAGTAATAATAGTGACTCTGTAATAAGAAAGTGAAAATTGAGGTTTGTCTTGAAGTATAACCATATTCATAAAGTAAAAGTAGGTAGCTTCCCAAAATTAAACTTCAGTTTCAAAATTGTATTCCCTGATGCCTGGTTTTTGGATGCTACAGAATGCCCCTGGAGTATCCAAAGAGGGGTAAACAGGATTACCTGACATATTTAAATACATGGGATTGCTAAAAGGTTGTTTAATCTTCTTCAGGTTATATTTTAGGGAATATTATTAATATATGTTCCAAAATTGTATGGGGTTTTTAAAATTCTTATGTCTAATGCTATCAATCATAATTAAGGTTGTTACATTAAATCACTGTAAACCACAGAGATAACCAAATTTCTTTGTCAATAATATTTCTGACTGTAACTATTCTGGACATTTTGTTATTCACTGACAATTGTCTTGTTTTGATTCTCTTCAAAGGATTGTTTATAATCATCTATAGAAATTTGACAGGTGCTTTCAAAATGCAGGTTTCTGATAACTTTGGAGATTGTGACACTGGAATAAAAGAAAAATGTATAGGACTCATGAGGAGCTGAAATATTCATGAATATCAACCAAAACAAGAGTTAACAGAATGAACTGAACTGATAGAAAACTGAAGTAATCTTTTTGACTTCTGCTTGGAACATTTGCTGATCCTTATTTTGCTTTTCAGAGTCAAGGAAACTCATTTTGAGCTATTTATGGCCTTTAATAATTGAGTACGGTATACTCCTGTAAACAGAATTTGGAGAATGTATTAGTCCATTATCACACTGCTGATAAAGATATACTTGAGAGTGGGTAGAAAAATAGATTTAATTGACTTATAGTTCCACATGGCTGGGGAGGCCTCACAATCATGATGGAAGGCAAGGAGGAGTAAGTCACATCTTACATGGATGGAGGCAGGGAAAGAAAGAGAGAGCTAGTGCAGGGAAACTCCAGTTTTTAAAACCATCAGATCTCATGAGACTTAATCACTATAATCACTATCAGAAGAACAGCAAAAGACCTGCTTCCATAATTCAATTACTTCCCACTGGGTTCCTCCCACAATATATGGAAATTGTGGGAGTTACAATTCAAGATGAGATTTGAGTGGGGACACAGCCAAACCATATCGGAACATACTTGTTTCTTTCTCTGCCTGACTTCTCCAGAATTTGGAAACTTAATTCTATAAGTTCTGTTTGGTTCTTCTTTAAGATATGAATCTCCTTAGTACATTTTTTATTCACATTCTGAATTGACTTTTTCCTTTCTTTGTATTGTTTTTCAGATTTCTTTTGGGTTTCACTGAACTTTTTAAAATTACTTTTTGAATTATTTTTTCTTTCTTTTTTTTTCTTTTTTGAGACGGAGTCTCGCTCTGACACCCAGGCTAGTGCAGTGGCACAATCTTGGCTCACTGCAACCTCTCCCTCCTGAGTTCAAACAATTCTCCTGTCTCAGCCTCCCAAGTAGCTGGGGCTACAGGCCTACGCCACCACACCCGGCTAACATTTTATATTTTTAGTAGAGACGAAGTTTCACCATATTGGTCAGGCTGGTCTCAAAATCCCGACCTCCAGTGATCCACCCACCTTGGCCTCCCAAAGTGCTGGAATTACAGGCGTGAGCCACCGCACCCAGTTATTTTGAATTCTTTATCTGGCATTTCACAGATTTCATTTTTGTTAGAATCCATTGCTAGGGAGTTAGTATGATCCTTTGAGGGTGTGATCATAACAACCTGCTTTTGCATATTTCCAATATTATTATGCTTATTCCTTCACATCTGAAGTAAAAGATATTTCCTATTTTTTAGCTTACTTTCATTTGAGTAGAGCTGCTTTTTTCTTTTCTTTCTTTCTTAAGGATGTGATTATAAAGTACATTGAGTAGAGCTATTTAGCTTTGTTTCTGGGAACATTCAGTGGCAAAATGTCTGTAAATCTCTTTGTAATACATCACTTTAGTGTGATAGCTTTCTCAAATGCCAGATGTAGTAGTCAACTCAAGGCCTCCTTAGTAGCTGAGGTGGTGTGAGTGATGATGTTAACAGAGGTCACATGAAGCTTGTCTGCTTCTTAAGCATTGTGTCAGTGTTTCAGCACATGTTATAATTAACCTCTTCACTAGTAGATTGCTATAGTGGTTGCAGTAGGGTTTATACTTGACCTGCTTTAATCAGAAATATCCTGTGTTTCAAGCAGTGGGCTGTGTGCCATGGAATCCCAGGGGTCCTGGACCCATGCTCTGACTTTGAAGCAGGTGATAGGGGAGAAAAGCCATGCAAGGCTAGTCTAGACAAGTCTGGCCTTGAACCCTCTAATGACAGGTGCAAACACTGGCCCCAATGGGGATCAGAAGGCAGTTCTTAGGCCCCAGGGGCAATACTCCAGGAAAGAGTGGAGTAACTGCTGTTGCACCAAAGAATTAGCACAGGCAAGGCTGGTTGGCTCAGATTCTACAGCCTAAAAGGCCATAGTAGAACCTTATTCCAAGACTGTCAATTGGCAGGGCTCCTTCCCACTGTTTGCTGCTGGGAGCAAGTTAAAACAGCCAGCCAAGTCACAGAGCTTCTGTCCTCAGATCATGAAAACCTCCTGCCCAGTAAATCCATGGCTTCCAGGCTACACATCTTCTCACTGGGTACCACAAAGGAAGTCAACCAATTCTCATGCTTGTGACTGAAGCACATGCCATACCGACTCTCAATTCCAGCCATGAGAGCTTCTCCTCCACTTGACACTAGATCACACATTCTAGTCTGGAGACTCTCCAAACCTGTGACTGCTGCTTATGCTGGCTGGCAGGTTTCTGCTCAGTCATCTACAAGTGAGGATAAGGAATGGCTTCCTTCTATTGAGACTGGGGTCCTGGGAGTACATGTGTAGGACTTCCTGCTGCTGATCCTTCTCACATTCTCCCCACTGTTCCCCAAGTCAGATTCAGTGCTTGGGAGGAGTAAGAATCTTCCCTGTTGCCTGGATTGCCTAGCTCCTCAGTGGAAATTTGTATCACAGAGACATTCTGTTCCCATCACACACTGTGGATTCACTCATATTTTTTCCACCAGACTCACAGTGCAGGCTGCTTCCTGTATTTATTATGAAGTATATGAAGTTTCTTTAGCTTTTATGTTGAGCTGCCATTTTCCTTCTTGTATATAATTTCACAGTGTTAATTTCTACACACTATTTTTCTATTTCCAAGTGAATGAGACATCTAACAAAGCTTCTAAGCAGACATGTTGGAGGAAAAAAATAAAAACTAAGTTCATATATTTATACACATTACAACATGAAAAGAATCTCAAAATAATGCTTAATTAAAGGAGCCATACAAACAAGTAAACATTGTGTAATTTTATTTTCTCATAATCTAGAAAATGCAAATTAATCTATATTAACACAAAGCCTATCACTGTGTGCCTGGGGTGGGGGGCAAGTGTGAGTGTTGGTGCAAGAAAACAAGGGAAGAAAAAAATATAAAGTTATGGAAACATCCAGGTGTTATGTATCTACAAATTATCTTGATTGTTGTAATGTTTTGCTTGTGTACACATCACATGTGTCAACACTTTTCAAATTGCACACTTCAAGAATGTATATTTTACTACATATCAAATGCACCTCAATAAAGTTGTTTGAAAAAGATGGCAGTGATAAGTTGGGTTTAGAGTGGTTGTGATTTAAAAAAAATGAAAAATAAAGAGTATTCATTTAATTAGGTAACAGGTTAGTTATCATACATGTAACGTGAATGACTGTGATAGTGGTGGGTGGGATGGGAAGCTAGATAAGAGAGGAATGAAGGGTGTATAAGAATAATGTTAGAAAGTAGACAATTATTGTCTCAGGACATGTGATGGTAGGAAACCATAGGAGGGCATCAGGGAATTCAGAATGACTACAAATTGCTATGGAATTTCTTCACTGTATGATGAAAATATTCTAAAATTGATTGTGGCAAAGATTATGCAGCTCTGTGACATACTAAAAATCACTGGACTATTCACTTTAAATGGATAAATTATAGGACATGCAAATTATAGCTCAACAAATCTTTTAAAAATGAATAATTACAATATTAAATAAAGAACAATGTAAGTTGATCTTTATGGACATATAAACTTCAAAAAGGAATTTTCTGCCTATGTTGAATCTGAGAGTAATAGAAGAAGATAAGGAAATATTGCTCCCATGGTTTGTTTATTTTGAGGTTATACTTTTTTAGAGTATTTTAGAATTAAATAGCAGATTTTGAAACTACACTATGTACCTAATAAATATGTATGCTATTATATGTCAATTAAACATAAAACGTAAAAAAAAAAAAAAAAAAAAATAGTAGAAAGAGACCTAGAAACCATGGGGAAAAAAATAAATAAATAAAAGAAAGTGAATTTTATTGGGTTCTGTTAAAAGAAAAACTTCAGCCGAATTAAATTTAAAGGAGTTTAATTGAGCAATGAACAGTCTGTGAATTGAGCAGATGCTAGAATCCCAGCAGATTTAGAGAGATTCCAGGGATGTCTCATGGTCAGAATACATTTATAGGCACAAAAAGGGAAGTGATGTACAGAAATCGGCAGTGAAGTACGGAAACAGCTGGATTGGTCACAGGTTGACGTTTGCCTTATTTGAACTCAGTCTATGAGTGGTTGAAGTATGCTGCTGGGATTGGCCAACACTCAGCTATTGTTACAGGCGCCTACTACTAGGTTAGGTTTTCCATCTTGTCTGCCTATTAAGCTAGGTTATAGTTCTTCCACAAAGACTCAAATATAGAAGTATGGAGTCCTTCTCAGGCCATATTTATTTTGCTTTAACGGGTCATTGAGAAGATATTGAGGATCTATGACTTTCATGACAAAGCGATTTAATTTGAATAGGTGTAAGAACACATCTTCATTGTAACTGGAAAGAAGAAAAAGAACGGAAAATCAGCCAATAAAAGATTGACTAAAATAAACAAACTTCTTTATGGTACACCAAGTAGTATATGGTACATCAAGTAATCTTTGGCACAGAGACTATAGAAAATAATTTTAAGTGAATTAAAAAAATGCTTTTCTAAAGGTCATACTAAATATTTATATAGATATTATAAGAACTACCTTCATGAATCTGCTTTAATGAAATATCCCCATTAAAAGTGATTGTTGTGTGATCCAACAATTTGTGTAAGTCACAGAAAGTCTATAAATTCACTTCTCTATAAACATAAAATATAAGATCAATAAAGGTAAATACACTGTGGATTATAAAGCTAAATTATTTTTAAATTATGAATGTTTCATATAAAAGGCACTGTGAGAAAAGAGAGACATGCTAAATATCATTTTATTATTCAAGAATGCTAAAATATATGCACAATATTTAAAATAGCAAATTCAAAGTATTGAGAAATGTTTTAAATTTGTATTTTTAAAAGTATGCATATTTTAGTCCACTGAATCAGATGTGGAAACTAAAAAGATACTGTAATTACCTGGAGCACATAATTAATACACTCTGTTGATCAATTCAATTTTTTAATTATATAATCAGGTAAGTACAGCTTGACTGAGCCTGCCAAATTGTGGGTTTATAATATAAAGAATAATATTGCATTCAAACTGAGCAACTAAACATAACTGATAATTATAAAATCAATGTAAACTTTTTATCTTCATTTAATAACCAATAGTTATAAGTAATAATCAGAAATTCAATATATCCTTTCTATACATTAATAATAATCACCTCAAATGCACTTTCTTTCTTTGATTTCGATAGCAGAAAAAACAGCAATTTAATTGTTGACACAGAAGAAATACATGAACATATTTTTTGATTAAATATGATGTAAAACTCTACTATTTTGACACATCTTAAATTACCTGATCACTATTAAAATCTTATAAACTTGGTTATTTGTGGTGACTTACATGAATGGTGTTTAGCACAATAAAAATAGCATCTGAGGAAAAAAAGACATAAAAGAAGTGATACCTAATCAAAAAGTTAATTACTAGTAACAGTAATTCATTAGTCTCCATATCATTTGCCTTATTACATTTTCTCTATATCCACTGTTATGTACAGACAGAAATAAACAAAAAAGTGAGATGTTCAGATTCACAGGGTTTCTAAAGCAAACTTAATTAAAAATATTTTTATATTATCTACTGAAACTGTCAAAAGTAGTTTAGAGTAAGTGAGCCATTTTTTCCAGTTAAACTAAGAAAAAATATATTATGCCTTATTATTTTAAAATTAAGTGTTTGTAAACTGCAGATTCATATGCTTCCAAATAATTATATTTAAAATTTCTCCAGTGTTAGTCACTGAAAGTGTTCTTTGAATTTTTTGGTTGAATTATTCAGTTTACTATACAGTACTCAAAATGGTAAATAACAGATGGAAGAAATGCATCTTCCTACAAAACCATGGGGAGAAATAGCATAAAGCAGAGAAAATGTTGGGTAAAAAATCTAAATATCATACAATTCATCAAGCTCCTTTCTTCATAAAACTTTTGATCACTAAATATGTGTTTTAATTACTTCCTAGAGGGTTACAATGATTCCAAATTCACAGTTTGCTTGGTGGGTCATTCCATATGTTTATGGGTCTCCGTATGATGAAAGATTTCTTGACATCTGTTCTACATTCTTCCTAAACCCATTTGTGACACATTGTTTTGTTCTTGGTGGAAATAGGAAAGTATCAACTTGAGTGCATTATGCTTTTCAGAAACACTAAGCTATGAAAAACTTATTTGCTCCTTCAGCTTCAAGCCTCATTTCTTATGTAACTTTTCTTCTCCTATATATCACCAGTTATTCTTTCCTGCCTGTTTCTATAAATGAAGAGTCCTTGTTCTTGTTTAAAGCCAATGCAACCCCTATGCCTTCTGAAAGACCTGGTTCCAGCAATTCTTCCGGCTTTCTCTCAGAATATATTCTCTCTTTACTTGACTATTTCCATTGACAGAAACTTATGTTTTTGTCTCTCTCATTTTTTTAAAAAAAGCAATAATCTCTTTTGATCCATTTTTTCTTTCCCCTGCTGGTTACAGTTCCAATCGATACCTCTTATTTGCCAGGACTTTACAAAAGTCCTGGAAAAGGTTTTCTATATTCTATTCCTAATTTTACTTAACCCTTTTTTCTTGCTCTGTCGCCCACACTGGAGTGCAGTGGAACAATCTCGGCTCACCGCAACCTCTGTCACTCGGGTTCAAGCAATTCTCTTGTCTCAGTCTCCCGAATAGCTGGGATTACAGCCACTGTGCCCAGCTGATTTTTTGTATTTTTAGTAGAGACGACGACATTTCACCATGTTGGCCAGGCTGGTCTTGAATTCCTGACCTCAGGTAATCCGGCTGCCTCGGCCTCCCAAAGTGCTGGAATTTCAGGCATGAGCCACCATGCCCGGCCCCTTTTTTTCTTAAATTTAAATTTAAGTAATTTACTTTAAATAGGAATTTACAGCCATCGCTCTAGTGAATTTTTTTTTCTTTTTCATTTATTTATTTATTTATTTATTTATTTATTTATTTATTTTTATTTTTTATTTTTTATTTTTTTAGGGCATGAAGCATTTAGTTTATTTTGGACATAGCATTTAAGGACTTCCCGAGAGTAAAGTTTCTCAAAGTTTTGTGTGGCATCCTTTGATTTTTTTTTTTTTTTTATCAACTCTCTTTTAATATAAATTTATCTATTTTTAACTGACAATAATTATGTATACTTATGGAAAACAATGTGATGTTTTTATCTATGTGTACATGGTAGAAAGATTAAATCAAGCTAATTAACACACTCATCAACTCACCAACTTATCTTTCTTTATGGTGGTAAGAATTTTAAAAATGTATTCTTTCAGCAATTTTGAAATATACAACAAATTATAATTAACTGTGGTCACCATGCAATGCAACAGATCACTAAAACATATTCCTCTAGTCTGACTGAAACTTTGTAAACTTTCATCAACATCTCCACTTTCCCCATCCCTCTACTTGCTACCTCAGCCTCTGGTAACCACCTTTCTACTCAGTTTCTACGACATTGAGTTTTTTAGATTTCACATATAAGTGAGATCATACTATATTTGCCTTCCTGTGTCTGACTCATTTCACTTCTTTTTTTTTTTTTTTAATTTATTTATTATTATTATACTTTAAGTTGTAGGGTACATGTGCATAACGTGCAGGTTTGTTACATATGTATACTTGTGCCATGTTGGTGTGCTGCACCCATCAACTCGTCATTTACATCAGGTATAACTCCCAATGCAATCCCTCCCCCCTCCGCCCTCCCCATGATAGGCCCCGGTGTGTGATGTTCCCCTTCCCGAGTCCAAGTGATCTCATTGATCAGTTCCCACCTATGAGTGAGAACATGCGGTGTTTGGTTTTCAGTTCTTGTGATAGTTTGCTAAGAATTTTTTTTTTTTTTTAAAACAAGGTTATGAATGATCTCTGCATGGTTCAGCCTAGCGGTGTTTTTACCTTATTTGGCATACCACCAGCATGTGAGCCTTCTACTCACTTTCTTTATCTGACATTTTCAAATATGTTTCCTCTTGGTTGTCTTCTTATATAATTGGCCTCTCCTTCCAAGTCTCCTGTGTTTGTTCCTGTCTTCTCTGTTTCTCTTTATTTTGAAATGTCACAAACTATTCTCTGTTCCACTTTGTTCTCTCTATGTACTTTTACTGGCTATGTGATCATTTTCAATTCTGTGGTTTAAAACACAAACAAACAAAACTATAAACTGAAGACTAACAAATCTGTTTGTGTAGTTTGGCTCACCCTCCCTACAATAAAATGTAAGCTCAACTATAAAAAGTTTTGGGTTACTGAACCATTCCAGTGATCTAAAACTGTTTAGCCCAAAGTAGATGTCCAGTACATATTTGTGTAATGAGCTTATTAATCTTGTGTTTTGAATGCCTAACAAAAACAACTGGTATAAAACTGACACTAAATTAATATTAGGGTACATATGCATATGTGTATTCATAAATGAATGAGAGTTTCAATCAAAGAGACTCGGTAACATATAATGAAAGGTGGCTTAGAATATTTAGAAAACTTTATTAGTAGTAAATGTTAATTAACATTAATTGAAAAAATTATTAATTGAAATTTAAAAACCATTATATTCAATAAATGTGGAATATTAATTGAATTTGTAAACACTAACTGCAATAAATGTTAGTTTCATTAGCAAAATAGATAGATTAAAGGAAAAGAGAAAAAATTGACATAAATATGTCATAGAATGGTTTCATAGCTGAGGAATTTGAGCCAATATGTGCAGATGGGCTTTAAAAACTATGAAAAGCATAATTATGGGGAAAATGTTCGTGGATTTTGTAGGGGACTTTTTACTTTTAATTTGTAGGCAAAAACGAGGGAGCATCTAGAGAAAAATACTAAAGTTGTATGGAAGACTGAAAATAACTAGAATAGCATTCTGATAAACAGAGGGATTAAAAAGTATCTGGAAAGGGAGAAATATAGGACAAAACAAACATGGAAATATTGTTTATTGCTTGGCTGGCTCTGTGATAGGATATGTGTATCATTTTGCTTTTATTTAATCCTAATATAATGCCTGCAAACTAAACATTATTATTTCAAATGAAAATCATCCTCCTCCTCAATATCCCTGGACTATATTTTTTCTTCTCCAGGTTCTTATCTTAATTAAATGGCTCCACTGTTTCACTTAGTTTCTCAGTCTTGAAAGTTCGTGATTGGCCGGGCGCGGTGGCTCACGCCTGTAATCCCAGCACTTTGGGAGGCTGAGGCAGGCGGATCACAAGGTCAGAAGATCCAGACCATCCTGGCTAACATGGTGAAACTCCGTCTCTACTAAAAATACAAAAAAATTAGCAGGGCGAGGTGGTGGCCGCCTGTAGTCCCAACTACTCGGGAGGCTGAGGCAGGAGAATGGCGTGAAACCGGGAGGTGGAGCTTGCAGTGAGCCGAGATGGCGCCACTGCACTCCAGCCTGGGCGACAGAGCAAGACTCTGTCTCAAAAACAAACAAAAACAAAAACAAAAAAAAAGTTCTTGGTCACAGTTGATTCCTTTCCCTTCATTAATTTATTCACAACCCATGATTTGCAGCATTATAGTAATCGTAATTATAGTCTGTAGTCATGCAATATAATTGGTGACAAAGTGCTTTGTAAGCATTAATTTAATCCACATGACAACCCTGTGCTTGATATACTACTATTATTTAATAGATAAGAGTAATTTCAATTTTAGCTCACAATACATATTAAAGCATAGATACCTAACACATTACAAAATCAAAGTTTAAACTCTAATTTTTCTGCCACCAAAGTCCACATGGCTGATCATTCTGTGGCATTGCTTCATAGTGTTTCTGGATTCTACTTAGATCTATTTTAATTGCCCTTTTATAGTCTCAATTAGCATTATTTCTCATTTGTATATTACAGCAGTTTACTAATTTGACTTTTTATATACACTCTTGTTCCCCTCAAGCACGTTCCTCCCACTGAACTCAGACAGATATTTGTAAATTTAAAATATAATCATGTTAGCTCCTGTTCCAAAACACATCAAATGGCTACCTTCTTTCTTTAGGAATAAAGTTTAAGGAAAAACCTCATGGTGGACATAATTTTGAGCTTTGCGATAACAGTTGACAACTTTGTCTTGGGTCAATCAACTCTCATTTCTCACTCAAAGTAGAACTTTCTTCCTTTTGTTGCCTTTTCAAGCTATTCACGTAGTTCCTTTTGCCCAAATTAAAAGCTCTCTTTGCTCATACCTTTTGGTTACCTAAATATGCTCAATCTTTAAATTTCAGTTTAAACATTGTTTCCTCACAGATGGCTAAGATTTCACTGTCATGTGACCCAAAGCACTTGCAGGTTTTCCTAACCTTCATTCTCTTTCTAAAAAAGGACTATTTGATTTCTGGTTTTCCCATTAGTTAATAGTCTCTGTGAAGACGGGAACCAAATTTGTCTTGTTCATTGATCCCCCACTCCACATTCCTTATACCTAACCTATCACTTGTTCAGAGTTCTCAACAAAGAATGAATCAATTGCAATTTTAGGCACACATTGGAAGTTTTAAATTTATTCAATTTATATTGCAATAGCTACAACATAATATATCTAATTTCAGTTGAAAAGGAAATTAACAATACTATTATGTGTTATGTTTTTAAGATGGTAGATCTTAAGTGTTCTTATTGCAAAAAAAATAAAAATAATTTAGGACATGAGAACTTCGACAAAAGGATTGAATGAGTTTGAAAGAAAATTGGAGAAGTTAAACAAAAGTGATTAACTACAGGTACAGGATATATAAAAAATTACCTAGAGATATATGCTATAGTTCTTCTACAATACAGTGTCATATATTAAGTCTGTCCATTGTGCTAGTTATGTTCTCTAGAGAAATAGAACCTATAACATACATACACACACTTGATATAGATAAATAGAGGTGTATCTGAATATATATATGTATGTATACAGAGATGTATAAAATATATATTTATTTATGCCTCTACATACTGTGTACCAGCTTGTAGATGGTAGAGAATGAGATGTCTAAACTTCCATAATCACTTGAGCATATATTTATTTATTATAAGGTATATATTTTAAGGTATTTGCTTATGTAATTATGAAAGTTGAAAAGTCTCATGATGTACCTTCTGCAAGATAAAGATCCAGGAAAGCTGAAGGTGTAGTGTAAAGAGCTAATGGTGTCAATTCCAGTCCAGGTCTGAAGACCTGAGAACTAAGTGTGCCAAGTACAGGAAAAGATCAGTGTTCCAGTTCATGCTGTCAAGCAGAGAAAGGGGAAATTCTCCCTTCCCCTATCTTTTTACTCTATTCAGGAATGCAATGGATTGGATGGTGTCTACCCACATAAGTGAGTACGATGTGCTGTCCTCAGTCTAATTGAAATACTATCTCCTCTGGAAACACCCTCACAGACATACCTAGAAACAACATTTAATTAGATGTCTGTGCATCTTGTGATCCTGTCAATTTGACACATAAAATTAATTATTACAATCATCAAGCAATAAATAATTCTTGAGTATGTAACAGGTGTCAAACACTATATCATATTTGGAAATACGGTTTTGAACAAGCAGAAGAGAAAATGTCCTGGCCTAATAAGCTCATATATTATTAGGCTAAAAAAAAAAAAAAAATAAACATGACAAATAATAATGATCTATTGCTGTGTTAAAAATAAAAAGACCATTGATGGCTTAAAACAAACAAAAAGCCAGAATGTATTTGTGTCTTTTAGGTATCTGTGGAATGACTAGGTTCTGATGAGCTGTTCTTATTTGGAATTTCTCTCACTGCTGCATTCTGTTGTTTGCTGAGTCTGCAGTAGACATTTGAAAGCTTAACTAGGCTGGATATCCAAGAGAGTTCATTTATGTGTGTATAAGTCCATTCTTGCATTGCTGTAAAGAAGTACCTGAGACTGGGTAATTTATAAAGAAAAGAGGATTAATTGGCTCACAATTCTGCAGGATGTATAGGAAGCATAATGCTGGCATCTGCTTGACTTCTGGGAAGGCCTCAGGAAATTTTCTATCATGGCAGAAGGGATAGGGGAAGCAGAAATGTCCTACATGGTGGGAGCTTGAGAAAGAGAAAGAGGGGAGAAGTGCTACACACTTAAAAACAACCAGATATCATGATAACTCACTCTCTATCATGAGTATAGCACTGAGAGTATGCTGCTAAACCATTCATGAGAACTCTGCCCCCATGATTCAATCACCTCCCACCAGGCCCCACCTCCAACACTGGGGACCACAATTCAACATAAAATTTAGGTGGAGTCACAGATTCAAACCCTATCAAAGTGTCTGGCAGTAAATGTTGGATGTCATTTGAGAGCTCAGATGGACCTTGGATTGGTGCAAATATTAAAAACATTGGCAAGAATCACAATTACTTTTGCACTAACCGAATATATTTAACCATTCCATGTGACTTGAGCATCACACAACATGGTGCTTACATTTTAAAAGGGAGAGTTCCAAGAACAAGCATTCTAAGAGAATTGTGTAGAGGCTGTGAGACATCTTATGACATAGTCACAGAATTCCCAGAATATGACTTCTCCTGCTATAGAGTTCAAGCAGTCACTAGAATTCTAGTTTAGATTCAAGAGGAGAACAATTAGACTCCACCAGTGTCAAACTGCTGAAATGCAAAAGTGAGATGGTGCCATCTTTGGAAAATATGATTGGTCACAGATTGTATATTAGAAGTTGATAAGCATAAATGGGTGGTGGGAGGACAAATTAGGAATGATGAAAAGAAAGAATCTCGGGAGATGTAATTTTAAATAGGAAAGTCAGGGTAGAGCTCATTGAAAATGCAAAATATTAATGACAATCTCATAGTAAAGTGCTGCTCAGCATATTGCCTCAACACCTTGGAAGAAAATAAATTGAAGTCACATTTTCATTTTCGATCTTTGGCAGCTATGTGTAGATATTAGTTCATCACGAAAACACCACAGATTAGTATCTTGAAATCAGTGTGGTTGTAGTGAAGTCAGTGAAAAGAGTAAAATAACACAATGATGTCAGAGTCATAATTGGTGTTCTATTCAGTTAGAGTCCTTCAGGTATTACATGATCTTGGCTTTCTTTTTTCTTTGAGTTAGCTGTGTTTTGAATACAATTGACATCATATTCTAACTTGCCTTATGTTTAAATTGGAATATAGCTGCTCTTGACAATGATCAATGATCAAAAGTGGACAAGATAGAACTAGGAAAACCACTTAAGCAATTGGAATAAAACAGTAGATAAGGATGGCATGTACGAAGGTGATATAAAGAGAAGTGATGAGAGGTAGTAATATTATGAACGTATTTCGACAAAATGGCCATCAACCTTTTCTAGGGCAGGAAAATTATTCTGGGAGTAGTTAAGGGAATTTTGATTGACATGAAGAGGTCAAAGAGGTGAGAAGCACTGAAAGACACAGAGTAGGTAGGTATAAATCTCTAGAGACAGAGGTGATACCTAAACCTGTCTGCTTAGTATCATTTTTTAACTTTGTATTAATGGTGATACAATTTAGATATGTGATTCTATGTCTAATTTTACCAAAACTACTTAACTGTCTAACTAAAAATATTGTGGAATTGGCTGTGTTTCAAAAGTGATTAAAATCTCTGCATTAGTTTCACACATTTCCTACAATTTCACACTATATAACCTCTTCAACGATGTGATTACATAGCAAGTGAGGTCCCATAGAAAATGAGTTTGAAGTTCTGATTAACTTTCCTGACAGATATTATTTAATGCAATTAACAATGACTTCACTAACCCACTCCTGCTTTGTTACACGTAAGTACAATTATTTTCAAAACTCAGAGGAATCAAAACATACATAATTGCCAGTAAATTTGGTCAACAATTAGAATGAAATGTAAGGTGCTTAACATGTCAGCTATGTATACACTCTGAAAACATAAATATTTTCCTAAAGAAAAATTAAAAAGTTGGAAGAGGCGTTCATAAAAGAAAAACATTTCCAGGTTGCTGTAGATTTGCTTGGTTAGGTGGCTTGTAGTTATATAGTTGTTTCATTATCACCTTCAAGAGGAGTTACAGGATGCAATGTAAGAAATGAAGAAATATAGTCAGAGAAGATGAGGTGACAAATCTCTTTTCTGTCTCATCCACTACTTATGCCATAATAAACTACAAATATGCTAGGTTTGGGTGCATTTGATTACCATTATACTTCATTATTTTCATTTACCTTTAAATGGACATTTAATTCATTTCTATGTTGAGATATTATAATCAACATATTAATGTATAAATATATTATTATGGATATAGACTATGATTTCTATGAAGTGCTGGCTGAACCAAGTTGTATGTCACTGTAGATTTTGGATACTGAGCAATTTTCCTCCAAAAAAAAAAAATAAAGTAAGTTTCAATGGCAGTTTTTCTAACAATGTGGGAAAATCACCCTCTTTTTATAGTACAACCGAGTTAAATATTGCAAGTTTTCAGATTTCTATCTTATTTTAAGTTATATTTATTTTAAAATTTTAACCTATTTGGCTTGAGAATTTATTCACAAATATATTGATCATTTGAAACTTTGATTGACGGTTTTAGCTTTTTAACCATTTTTTATTTAGATTTATTTTCAATTACATTTTAATAGCTATTGATATTAATATATATGTACTAGAATATTTGAGGATAAATTATCTTAAACAAAAAGAAGAAGGCCAGTGTGACAGGAACGGGGTGGGGAGGAGGGAGAGCGAGAGAGAGAGAGAGAGAGAGAGAGAGAGGGAGAGAGAGAGAGACAGGAAGCTGAAAGATGGAGGTCATTTAAAGTTATGCCCTTATTTGCCACAAGATAAAAGTGAGGCTATTGAAATAAATTAAGCATAGAAGAAAAATAATCAGATTTGCCAGATTTTTCTGGGTTACTCTGTGAATAATAGACTAGAGGAGTTAGTCATGTATATGCACAGTCAATCATCTAATGCAGTAGTCTGGGAGATAAAAGTTGGTAGCTTAAACTAGCTTACAGAGATGGTAATGAAGGTGATTAAAGGGATTTCAGGGATGCTTAGAAAGCAGATTACCAGGTTATGCTGTTCTATTGTAAAATAAATGTGAGAAATAGAGGTGTTTCTCCACTTTTGGATTGTGGACCTGGATGCATGATAGTGACTTTTCAAATATAATAATTCAGAAAGAACTAGTGTGACCATAATTAAGACTTGGAAAAAGATAAACATTATTAAATTTAAAAAAATTTCCTCTAATACACGCTTTAAATTTATGTCCTATGTGTTATTTCAGGTGGAGTCACTCTCTCAGTTTTTGTTTTCTGTTTTTTTTTTTTTACAGTTAGTAGTTTATCATAATCCTCAGGGGATACTTTCTAATATCCCCAGTGGATGCCAGAAACCATAGCTAGCAGCAAATCCTATGTATGCTATGTGTTTTCATATACAACCATCTCTATGATGAAGTTTAACATATAATTAGGTGCAGTAAGAAATTAACAATCATATTAAATAATAAAATTATAAAAATATACTGTAGCAAAAGTTATGTGAATGCAGTCTCTTTCTCTCTGCTCTCAAAATATCTTATTGTACTGTACTGCAATTAACTGAAATCATGGGAAGTCAAATTGCAGATTGGGGGGAATACTGTAGTCTTTTCATTTCAAATTTTATAAATTTGCTTTATTAATCTTATCTGCCATTTTACTTAGGTTTATGATTTTGTAACTGGCTGTATTCATCATTACATAACGCAAGGATTCTAATTTGGAAGTGACAGTTTCATCTTACCCAATTATATTCCCATTTTGAATTAGGTTAAGAAATGTGGAAGTTCAGAGTTTTTTCCATTATTATTATTATTATTATTATTGTTATACTTTAAGTTCTAGGGTACATGGGCATAACATGCAGGTTTGCTACATATGTATACTTGTGCCATGTTGGTGCTGCACCCATCAACTCGTCAGCACCCATCAACTCATCATTTACATCAGGTATAACTCCCAATGCAATCCTTCCTCGCAACCCCCTCCCCATGATAGGCCCCGGTGTGTGATGTTGCCCTTCCCGAGTACAAGTGATCTCACTGTTCAGTTCCCACCTATGAGTGAGAACATGCATTGTTTGGTTTTCTGTTCTTGCGATAGTTTGCTGAGAATGATGGTTTCCAGCTGCATCCATGTCCCTACAAAGGACACAAATTCATCCTTTTTTATGGCTGCATAGTATTCCATGGTGTATATGTGCCACATTTTCTTAATCAAGGCTGTCACTGATGGACATTTGGGTTGATTCCAAGTCTTTGCTATTGTGAATAGTGCCGCAATAAACATATGTGTGCATGTGTCTTTATAGCAACATGATTTATAATCCTTTGGGTATATCCCCAGTAATGGGATGGCTGGGTCATATGGTACTTCTAGTTCTAGATCTTTGAGGAAAGGCCATACTGTTTTCTATAATGGTTGAACTAGTTTACAATCCCACCAACAGCGTAAAAGTGTTCCTATTTCTCCACATCCTCTCCAGCACCTGTTGTTTCCTGACTTTTTAATGATTGCCATTCTAACTGGTGTGAGATGGTATCTCACTGTGGTTTTGATTTGCATTTCTCTGATGGTCAGTGATGATGAGCATTTTTACATGTGTCTGTTGGCTGTATGAATGTCTTCTTTTGAGAAATGTCTGTTCATATCCTTTGCCCACTTTTTGATGGCAAAGGTGAGTTCTTGTTTGAGTTCTTTGTAGGTTCTGGATATTAGCCCTTTGTCAGATGAGTAGATTGCAAAAATTTTCTCCCATTCTGTAGGTTGCCTGTTCATTCTAATGATAGTTTCTTTTGCTGTGCAGAAGCTCTTTAGTTTAATTAGGTACCATTTGTCAATTTTGGCTTTTGTTGCCTTTGCTTTTGGTGTTTTAGACATGAAGTCTTTGCCCATGCCTATGTCCTGAATGGTATTACCTAGGTTTTCTTCTAGGGTTTATATGGTATTAGGTCTAACATTTAAGTCTCTAATCCATCTTGAATTAATTTTTGTATAAGGAGTAAGGAAAGGATCCAGTTTCAGTTTTCTACTTATGGCTAGCCGATTTTCCCAGCACCATTTATTAAATAGGGAATCCTTTCCCCATTTCTTGTTTTTCTCATGTTTGTCAAAGATCAGATGGCTATAGATGTGTGGTATTATTTCTGAGGACTCTGTTCTGTTCCATTGGTCTATATCTCTGTTTTGGTGCCAGTACCATGCTGTTTTGATTACTGTTGCCTTGTAATATAATTTGAAGTCAGGTAGCGTGATGCTTCCAGCTTTGTTCTTTTGACTTAGGATTGTCTTGGCAATATGGGCTCTTTTTTGGTTCCATATGAACTTTAAAGCAGTTTTATCCAATTCTGTGAAGAAACTCAATGGTAGCTTGATGGGGATGGCATTGAATCTATAAATAACCTTGGGCAGTATGGCCATTTTCACGATATTGATTCTTCCTATCCATGAGCATGGTATGTTCTTCCATTTGTTTGTATCCTCTTTTATTTCACTGAGCAGTGGTTTGTAGTTCTCCTTGAAGAGGTCCTTTACATCCCTTGTCAGTTGGATTCCTAGGTATTTTATTCTCTTTGAAGCAATTGTGAATGGAAGTTCATTCATGATTTGGCTCTCTGTTTGTCTGTTACTGGTGTATAAGAATGCTTGTGATTTTGGCACATTACTTTTGTATCCTGAGAATTTGCTGAAGTTGCTTATCAGCTTAAGGAGATTTTGGGCTGAGACAATGGGGTTTTCTAAATATACAATCATGTCATCTGCAAAGAGGGACAATTTGACTTCTTCTTTTCCTAACTGAATACCCTTGATTTCTTTCTCTTGCCTGATTGCCCTAGCCAGCACTTCCAACACTATGTTGAATAGGAGTGGTGAGAGAGGGCATCCCTGTCTTGTGCCAGTTTTCAAAGGGAATTTTTCCAGTTTTTGCCCATTCAGTATGATATTGGCTGTGGGTTTGTCATAAATAGCTCTTATGATTTTGAGATACGTTCCATCAATACCGAATTTATTGAGAGCTTTTAGCATGAAGGGCTGTTGAATTTTGTCAAAGGCCTTTTCTGCATCTATTGAGATAATCATGTGGTTTTTGTCTTTGGTTCTGTTTATATGCTGGATTACGTTTCTTGATTTGCATATGTTGAACCAGCCTTGCATCCCAGGGATGAAGCCCACTTGATCATGGTGGATAAGCTTTTTGATGTGCTGCTGGATTCGATTTACCAGTATTTTATTGAGGATTTTTGCATCGATGTTCATCAGGGATATTGGTCTAAAATTCTCTTTTTTGTTGTGTCTCTGCCAGGCTTTGGTATCAGGATGATGTTGGCCTCATAAAATGAGTTAGGGAGGATTCCCTCTTTTTCTATTGATTGGAACAGTTTCAGAAGGAATGGTACCAGCTCCTCCTTGTACTTCTGGTAGAATTCAGCTGTGAATCCATCTGGTCCTGGACTTTTTCTGGTTGGCAGGCTATTAATTATTGCCTCAATTTCAGAGCCTGCTATTGGTCTTTTCAGGGATTCAGCTTCTTGCTGGTTTTTTCTTGGGAGAGTGTAAGTGTCCAGGAAATTATTCATTTCTTCTAGATTCTCTAGTTTATTTGTATAAAGGTGTTTATAGTATTCTCTGATGGTAGTTTGTATTTCTGTGGGGTCGGTGGTCATATCCCCTTTATCATTTTGTATTGCATCTATTTGATTCTTCTCTCTTTTCTTCTTTATTAGTCTTGCTAGCAGTCTATCAATTTTGTTGATTTAAAAAAAAAAAAAACTCCTGTATTCATTGATTTTTTGGAGGGTTTTTTGTGTCTCTATCTCCTTCAGTTCTGCTCTGATCTTAGTGATTTCTTGCCTTCTGCTAGCTTTCGAATGTGTTTTCTCTTGCTTCTCTAGTTCTTTTAATTGTGATGTTAGAGTGTCAATTTTAGATATTTCCAACTTTCTCTTGTGGACATTTAGTGCTATAAATTTCTCTCTACGCACTGCTTTAAATGTGTCCCAGAGATTCTGGTATGTTGTATCTTTGTTCTCATTGGTTTCAAAGAACATCTTTATTTCTGCCTTCATTTTGTTATGTACCCAGTAGTCATTCAGGAGCCGGTTATTCAGTTTCCATGTAGTTGAGCGGGTTTGATTGAGTTTCTTAGTCCTGAGTTCTAGTTTGTTTGCACTGTGGTCTGAGAGACAGTTTGTTTTAATTTCTGTTCTTGTACATTTGTTGAGGAGTGCTTTACTTCCAATTACGTGGTCAATTTTGGAATAAGTGCGATGTGGTGCTTAGAAGAATGTATATTCTGTTGATTTGGGGTGGAGAGTTCTGTAGATGTCTGTTAGATCTGCTTGCTGCAGAGATGAGTTCAATTCCTGGATATCCTTGTAAATTTTCTGTCTCGTTGATCTGTCTAATGTTGACAGTGGGCTGTTGCAGTCTCCCATTATTATTGTATGGGAGTCTAAGTCTGTTTGTAAGTCTCTAAGGACTTTCTTTATGAATCTGGGTGCTCCTGTATTGGGTACATATTTATTTACGATAGTTAGCTCTTCCTGTTGAATTGATCCCTTTACCATTATGTAATGGCCTTCTTTGTCTCTTTTGATCTTTGATGGTTTAAAGTCTGTTTTATCAGAGACTAGTATTGCAACCCCTGCTTTTTTTTTGTTCTCCATTTGCTTGGTAGATCTTCCTCCATCTCTTTATTTTGAGCCTATGTATGTCTCTGTATGTGAGATGGGTCTCCTGAATACAGCAGACTGATGGATCTTGACTCTTTATCCAGTTTGCCAGTCTGTGTCTTTTAATTGGAGCATTTAGTCCATTTACATTTAAGGTTAATATTGTTTTGTGTGAACTTGATTCTGCCATTATGATATTAACTGGTTATTTTGCTCGTTAGTTGATGCAGTTTCTTCCTAGCCTCGATGGTCTTTACTTTTTGACATGTTTTTGCAATGGCTGGTACTGGTTGTTCCTTTCCATGTTTAGTGCTTCCTTCAGGGTCTCTTGAAAGGTGGGCCTGGCAGTGACAAAATCTCTAAGCATTTGCTCATCTGTAAAGGATTTTATTTCTCCTTCACTTATGAAACTTAGTTTGGCTGGATATGAAATTCTGGGTTGAAAATTCTTTTCTTTTTTTTTTTTTTTTTTTTTTTTTTTTTGGAGACAGAGTCTCGCTCTGTTGCCCAGGCTGGAGTGCAGTGGCCGGATCTCAGCTCACTGCAAGCTCCGCCTCCCGGGTTTGCACCATTCTCCTGCCTCAGCCTCCTGAGTAGCTGGGACTACAGGCGCCCGCCACCTCGCCCAGCTATTTTTTTGTATTTTTTTTAGTAGAGACGGGGTTTCACTGTGTTAGCCAGGAGAAAATTCTTTTCTTTAAGAATGTTGAATATTGTCCCCCATTCTCTTCTGGCTTGGAGAGTTTCTGCTGAGAGATCTGCTGTTAGTCTGATGGGCTTCCCTTTGTGGCTAACCCGACCTTTCTCTCTGGCTGCCCTTAAGATTTTTTCCTTCATTTCAACTTTGGTGAATCTGGCAATTATGTGTCTTGGAGTTGCTCTTCTCGAGGAGTATCGTTGTGACGTTCTCTGTATTTCCTGAATTTGAATGTTGGCCTGCCCTACTAGGTTGGGGAAGTTCTCCTGGATGATATCCTGAAGAGTGTTTTCCAACTTGGTTCCATTTTCCCCCTCACTTTCAGGCACCCCAATCAGACGTAGATTTGGTCTTTTTACATAATCCCATACTTCTTGCAGGCTTGGTTCATGTCTTTTCCTTCTTTTTTCTTCAGATTTCTCTTCTCACTTCATTTCATTCATTTGATCCTCAATCACTGATATTCTTTCTTCCAGTTGATAGAGTCAGTTACTGAAGCTTGTGCATTTGTCACGTATTTCTCGTACCATGGTTTTCATCTCTGTCAGTTCGTTTATGGCCTTCTTGCATTAATTATTCTAGTTATCAATTCTTCCACTCTTTTTTCAAGATTTTTAGTTTCTTTGCGCTGCATACGTAATTCCTCCTTTAGCTCTGAGAAGTTTGATGTACTGAAGCCTTCTTCTCTCATCTCGTCAAAGTCATTCTCCGTCCAGCTTTGATCCATTGCTGGTGATGAGCTGCGTTCCTTTGGAGGGGAAGATGCGCTCTTATTTTTTGAATTTCCAGCTTTTCTGCCCTGCTTTTTCCCCATCTTTGTAGTTTTATCTGCCTCTGGTCTTTGATGATGGTGACGTACTGATGAGGTTTTGCTGTGGGTGTCCTTCCTGTTTGTTAGTTTTCCTTCTAACAGTCAGGACCCTCAGCTGTAGGTCTGTTGGAGATTGCTTGAGGTCCACTCCAGACCTTGTTTGCCTGGGTGTCAGCAGCAGAGGCTGCAGAAGATAGAATATTGCTGAACAGCGAGTGTACCTGTCTGATTCTTGCTTTGGAAGCTTCCTCTCAGGGGTATACTCCACCGTGTGAGGTGTGGGGTGCTGGTTTGCCCCTAGTGGGGGATGTCTCCCAGTTAGGCTACTCAGGGTTCAGGGACCCACTTGAGCAGGCAGTCTGTCCATTCTCAGATCTCAACCTCCATGTTGGGAGATCCACTTGTCTCTTCAAAGCTGTCAGACAGAGTCGTTTGCATCTGCAGAGGTTTCTGCTGCTTTTTTTTTGTTGTTGTTGTTGTTGTTTAGCTGTGCCCTGTCCCCAGAGGTGGAGTCTACAGAGACAGGCAGGTTTCCTTGAGCTGCTGTGAGCTCCACCCAGTTTGAGCTTCCCAGCTGCTTTGTTTACCTACTTAAGCCTCAGCAATGGTGGGCACCCCTCCCCCAGCCTTGCTGCTGCCTTGCCTTTAGATCGCAGACTGCTGTGCTAGCAATGAGGGAGGCTCCATGGACGTGGGACCCTCCCGGCCAGGTGTGGTATATAATCTCCTGGTGTGCCCATTTGCTAAGACCCTTGGTAAAGCACAGTATTGGGGTGGGAGTTACCCGATTTTCCAGGTGTTGTGTGTCTCAGTTCCCCTGGCTAGGAAAAGGGATTCCCTTCCCACTTGTGCTTCCCAGGTGAGGCAATGCCTCCCCCTGCTTCAGCTCTCACTGGTCGGACTGCAGCAGCTGACCAGCACCGATTATCCGGCACTCCCTAGCGAGATGAACCCAGTTCTTCAGTTGAAAATGCAGAAATCACCTGTCTTCTGTGTCACTGGCGCTGGGAGCTGGAGACTGGAGCTGTTCCTATTCGGCCATCTTGCTCCGCCCCCCCAGTTTTTTCTAACTAATGATCTTATTCCTTCTTAGTACCCAGCTTCTTTTGAAAATGCTTCTTGTAGAAAATCAGTTGGTGTCCTGGGAAATTGGTATTAATTAATAATTTGTGGTGTCAAGTGGCAAACACAGTGATGGGCCTGCCTGACAGCCAAAAATATGCAGTCATTAAACTTGAGACAAAGGGAAATTCTCCTCACAGTAACAAAACTCAAGACTCTTTGTTTCCAAGTTTTCACAAAAATAGAGTTTAGAATACAGCTATAAAACAAATGGTTTGTATATACAGACTGCCTCAACTTTAGATACCTTAAAATAAACAAGTTATACGACTTAGCCTAAACTTTGTGCTACTCTGTTCAGATTTATCTTTGATTTCTCTGTAACAGAAATCATTATGTAGAAATTGGCCCCTGTTGGCTAATGCCACCACATAATTCCATATTTAAAACCCTATTGGGCTATCTGGGCCGAAAGTATAAAATTGTGTGTATGACAAGTATTAGTATTATAATACAAAAATATATTGATCAATATGTTGCTTTTGGGCTAGGCTTGTTTTGTATTAGTAAGCTTATGTCTGTCTTCAAGGCAGTCTATGATAACATCTACAATCAATTCTGGCTCAATTTTATATCATTATTGATTTTTTTTCTGGGGAAAAAGATCTTTAGGAATTTAGTACAGGAAGAAGGAAAAGAAGAACAACTTGAACAGGATTTGAGTTTAAACATTTTAACTACTGAAGTAATTTTGGACTCTTCTGCTCCCAAATCAGTTTATTGCATGTTTTACAATAATCCTGAAAGATAAGGAATCTTACACATTATCCTTCAGAAATATGAAGCACTACTAAAATTCTAAAATTTTAACAACCAAAGGTAGCTACAGTTGATTTTTTAGCATCTATATTGAGATTGTATTGACATACAAAAATCTATAAAGACTTATTGTATACCGTTTGATGTGTTTGAAGATAAGTCTACACCCATGAAATCACCATCATAAGCAATGCCAGAAATTTATCCATCATCTCCAAAAGTTTCCTTCTTCCCCCCTTGGTTTTATGTTGTTGTATTGTTTCTTTCTTTTATGTAAGATCTCTCTTAGCAAATTTTTGTGTATACAATGCAATATTTTTGGTCGTAGGCCCTATCTTGTACAGTAGCTCTACAGAATTTATTTATCTTGCATGCCTGAACATTTACACTCTTTTACCAACACCTCCTCATTACAACCTCCTCCCAGACCCTGGCAGCAAAGTTCTACTTTCTGTTTCATGAGTTTGACTGTTTTAAATTCCACATACATAAATATCCTAGAACTTAAACTATAATAAAAAAAGAAAAAAAAAAAAAGAATTCAAAGGAGAGAAGGGGGAAAGCAACATCTTTGAAAAAATGATCAAAAAGTTTGCAAATCTAATAAACTATGAACTCACAGAAAAAAAAAATTCCACATAATATTTGTCTTTCTGTGTCTAACTTATTCCATTTAGCAAAATATTCTCCAAGCCTATTCATATTGTTACAAATGTCAGGATTTTCTTCTTTTTAAATACTGAATAATACACTATTGTATATGTATACCACATTTCCTTTGTTCCTTTATGATGGGCATTTAGGTTGTTTCCATATCTTGGCTATTGTGAATGATTACATCTAATGTTTAGGTGAATATTTTCTATAGACATTCAAATGAGCATAGTTTACTTGCACTAAATATTGTAATCAATGTTGTATAACTTGCATTTTACATCTTCATATTTATATTTGCATGTAAATAATTTCAATTCATTAACAGTATTGGCAGTTTTGTCATTTCATATAAATAAATGGTCTTAAGACTACTTTGATTTCTGAAATACTGTATTATTTAACAAACTGTAATTATGAAGTGTTAATATAGTCAATAGGCACTGCCGTATTTGGACACACATATAGCCTCAAATAATTAGACCTTAATCCGCAAAATTCTAAACAGAATTTTTTAAATAAAATTCTGAAACATAAACAAGTTATGTTAATTAATCTGTGTGTTCCTGAGCATTAAAATAAGACATAAGTTGTATAAGATTATTTATAAAAATTTTATCTTATTTCTCTCTCCAACAGTTTCTTTCTTTCTCTCTGTCTCTCAGCTAAAAACTAATGTTTTGAAGCAGTTGCAAATTTGTTTCTCATTGCTCAAGACAGGCCTAGATCCATCACATTTTGGGACTCAACTGTGCAGGCCAATGGACATTATCCATTTCATAAAACTTCCCTTTCAATGAATTATGAGTTACGTGTACAGTTTACTTAGTAAAGATTTTAGCAAGAAGTAAGTGTGTTACTCGATGGTATGCTATTTAGTTAGTAAAAGAAAGAAAAATAATTTTCTGATTTGAACAGTACATGCCTTGTTGTTCATATGAGACTATTACACTTACTTTTCAGTATAATTTCAGGGTATATTTTATTCCAAGATATTGTATTTGATTCAATCAGTTTTATTACTGAGAAAATAATGAAAATCTAAGTAAACTATAAGCTGGAGAATGTTGAATCATTTTTCTTTAGAGAGAACAAAAGTACCCATTTATATGTAATTTGCATTCATAAAAAAGATAAAATAAGAAAATATGGATTTTTTCAAGTCTTTAGTATTTTTATTATTTTTATACATATGGTTTTAAAAATTTTGGTTTAAATTTTATAGTAACTAAAAATGAAAACAAACATCAAGAAATGAAGTGTTCAAATAAAAATTATGCTTCAATCTCACCATTAGTGAAAATATAATTTAATTATACGTTTGACATAAATGATTCCATTTGGTTAAAACCAAACTTTTGAATAAAAAATGATCCATATCATATGTGTCCTGTCCACACAAGGCTTATATTTGTTGCCATTGTTAATATTTATAAGTTAAGGTCAATTAATTGTTATTGATCTTAAATTTTATTTTAATAGTCTTTTAAAAAATATTTTGAAAATATATAAACTTTCCTAAGACAATTATACTTTTGGTTATCTGTTGTTTTTAATAAGTAAACATTAAATTTGTGGAATATTGATTTGAAAATTTTTATCAGTTCCAGACTCAAAATCGAACTATTAAATATAATTTTGTTGAGAATGTGCAGCCATGCATGGGTTTAGATTGTATTAGTTTACAAGTTCAGTCTTCAGCTCTGATAAAGGCATAATGTCAACATCCAAATTACCTTGACCTTTTAGCTGCTAGGACACTACTAGTTCCACTTTCCTGCAAGCAATCACATTCAAAAAGCTAACTGGCTCATGTTAGTGTCCCTAACAATTAAGTTAGATTGCCACATGAAATTTTAATTGATTCAGATGTGGCATCTAATCAAGAAAATAATGAAAATGCTAAGATGCCCTGTGTTAGCAGCTTTTGTTGTTAGGTTTGCTAAAATACTCTGTTCTTGAGTTAAATACATTATAATAATAATGTCAGCACAACAAAGGCATGTGGAAATACCTATTGAAGACAGTATATACAGTACTTCCACCATAATATATAAATCCAGTTGGAATTTATAATGTAACTGTCTACAAAATATACCCTGAAGTCCCTTCAAATTTTAAAGTAAGTGGAAACAAAAGCCTTTGTACTGTTGTTGAAACATACTTCAAAATGGAATTTTCAACTCTTGACAAGGTCATTCAATTAAAGGAAACCAAATGCATTTTGCAAAACCAGTAAATACACAGTAATGATAAACATTTAGATACTAATTTTTGGAATTAACATTTATAAGTGGGCATTTCTATTTTAAAAAATACATATACAAATAACAACTTCTTAAAATTTTTTAATGTTTTGGGAATTCACTTTACTGACTTATTGCTATCAACCAAGAAATACTATGAAATTTAACAGTACTAAGCACTAATTGAAGAACATTAAATATAGCATGCCTTACTAATAAGGCCCCTAGTGATGCTGAACACTGAAGTTGAGTTTACTGTATTCTATCACTACCTAAGGTGTTTAAATGATCCCTTGGATATAAAGTGTAACATTTTGAGGGGAGAGAAAATAAATTCTAACAAATACATGATGCCAGTTTGAATGGGATGGCACTATCAAAAAAATAGAGTGTTTTATTTGCTTGTTTGTTTTATTGAGATAGCCATGTGTGTTAGTATGGCATTACAAAACACCGGAAAATAATTTAACCACATAAATTGAAATATGATTAAGAATAGCTATTGAAGGACCCAATGAGAACTGGCCAAATGTTGCTCATTTTTAAAATATATTTTTAATTAGAAAACAGTCAAAGATAAATTGCCTACCTTCATTTGTAGTAATTAGTAAGAATATAGTGAATTGGAATATCAAGACAACTTCTCTAGAGATAAAAAAGTTGAATGAAGAAAATGTTCATTAGAATAAGTTGCTAATATGCTCAATGTATTAATAAAAAATGAAAAATACACAAAATTGCATTGGGTTTCTCAAATTTCTAAGACATATACCTCTAGTCTATTTTAAATCAAAAAAGTTAAAAATTTACACTACAAAATGAAGTATAATAAAAAGCCTACTTGTAATTAGGCTTTTAATTCTGAAATCAACATTAAGAAAAATAAATTTTTGACTGCTGAAACAAACTTTCAACCTTTTATCTAATATGTTGCAATTAAGTAATAATGGCAATAATACTTGTTTAAAAAGAGATGTCAGAATAGGAACGCAAAACCTAGAAGAGACTTGTGTCTTCTAAAAGTCATCACCTTTCTGGACTTGAGTAGTTAAATAAGTTTAACTTTTAGATGGCAAGTAGTTATAGAAATCATATGTGGTAAATGGAATAATGGTTTCCCAAATATATCCATGTCCTAATCCCTGGAGCCTGTGAGTATATTACCTCATATGTTAAAAAGAACTTGTTGAATTATATTAGGCTGAATTATATTCCTCCTAAATTTGTATGTTGCATCCCTACACCCAGTACTTCAGAATGTAATTATATTTAGAAACATGGCCTTTAGAGATGTTATGAAATTAGAATGTGGCTGTCAGCATGGGGCCTAATCCAATCTGTTTTCCTTATAAAAAGAGGAAATTTGACAGGAGAGAAAACAGCAGAGATGCATGCAAGTAGCAAAGACCATGCGAGGATGGAACAAGAAGATGACACCTGCAAGCCAAGAAGAGAGGCCTCAGGAAAATTCAAATTTGCCAACACCTTGCTCTTTGTCTTTTTGCCTCCAGAACTGTAAGAGAGTAAATTTTTGTTGTTTAAGCCACCTATTCTGTGGTAGTTTGTTATGGCAGCCCGAGCAAACTGATACGGGAACTTTGTAGTTAGATTAAGCTAAAGATGCTGATACAGGAAGATTATGCTGGACTGTCCGAGTGGACCCAATGGAATCATGGGAGTTCTTTTAAGAAGAAGGAGATTCAGGGAGAAGGGTGAGAATCAGAAAGATAAAGGAAACATATTTGATGCACAAAGTAATGCACTTAAAATGCAGGAAAGTACCATGGGCCATGGGATGCAGGTTTTCTGTAAAAGCTGAAAATGTCAATGGTGGATTATTCCGTAGTATCTCTAGGAGGAACACAACTCTCTTGATGCCTTGATTTTAACCTGTAATTTATACTTCATACTTTTGACCTTCAGAACTGTAAGATGATACATTTGTGCTGTTTTAAGACACAAATTTTGTAGTAATTTGTTACAGTAGCAATAGGAAGCTAATACACCACAGTAAGTTAGTCTCGGAAATTCAGGAGAAAAATATTTCAACAAAATACCAATGAAAATAATTACTCTCAGATTAGAGAATAAATTTCTTTAATTGAACTAATAAAAAGTCAGGCGCTATTTATAGTGTTCTATATTTTCTCATAAGGAATGTATCAGATAATATACTGTACTCAGTATTCATGAGCAGTTACATCATATTATTCATGAGTTTATGGAGCTTCCTAGATGTTACCTGAATGTAGTACCAATAAATTTTGTCAGCATTTTAACATTTTTATAACATCATGTTGAAATCAAGAGAGATATAAAATGTTACAAAAAAGGTCATGGTAATCATTTCTAGAAAAAAGACAGTAAGAATTTGTAACTTATACATTGCACATCTTGCTTTAAAAAATTTTCCAGCTTAGAAAGAATATTAAATATTAAGGAAATTTGGGTCACCTTACAAGTTTTTTTTTTTTTTTTTTTCTGACACTTGAAAAGATTATCCTAGATCCTGTGTCTGGTATGTAGTAGGCTTTCAGATAATGGGTAATTCAGTTGACTAACATTTTTGATAGTAATATTAAAATTGAATATAATCTACTTTAACTTGCTGAAATTCAATACTTACTAAGAAATGTTATCTTAGTTATCAGGCATATTTGATGAGAAGAAAATAAAATAAAAAGTCCCTGCATATGCTATGTTCCTTGATCATTAAATAATTCATTTTAAAATAATAAACATTGTTAAGTTATAACTCAATTCAATAGGTGTCTACTGAGTATTTGCCACAGTCCAGGGTCTGGGTAAACAATGGGAGGCAGCAATAATTAAAACAATCAAGAGGTTAACAGAGAAAGGGATAAACAATGAAAGTATCAGTTACAAAAATATAGTCACAGTATTATTTTTATGGTATATATACATTCAAGCAGGGAAAGGAGACATCTTCCACTGTAGGCTCAAGAAAGACAATACAATTTTATTAAAAGAACATCCAATTTGTGTTGTGTCTTAATGGCTGAATAGAATAGAAAAGAGGAACAAAGAGGTTCCCATGATCAATACTAGAAAATATAAGAGAATCTGACTAAAGATATTTTAGTATCAGTGCACTGTTCATAAAGATCAAAATATATACTGGAAAAGTTAATGTAAAGCTGCAAACAAAATATTTTATAATTAGAATTTTATTCTGAATGAAACATGGGTAATAATGCACAATTTATGGCAAAAAAGAGGTCTCAAAAATGTCTAAGGCAAAGTTTATACCCTCCTTATATAGCTCTCTTTGGACTGTGAGGCCACGCTAAAGTTGTATTTGTCTGTCAGGATTCAATTACCATGTTCTCAATTATCTTACTTAACTAAGAATTAGTTTATGGATTATTGCATGATCTATCTTGGTGAATATACCATGTATATTTGAAAATAGTGCATTTTGTGCAGTGTGTGTAGTAGTCCATAAATACAAATTAGATTTAGAGGATTAATAATTCTCAGATCTACAGTTTTGCTAAATTTGTAAACTATGTTCTCTCAATTGCTGAATGATGAGTACTAATATTGATAATAATACAGATTCGTGTGATAATCTACATCAGCAGTCCCCAACCTTTTTGGCACCAGGAACAGTTTCATGGAAGACAATTTTTCCACGGACGAGGTGGGGAAATGGTTTCAGGATGATTCGGGTGCATTACATTTATTGTGCACTTTTACTTTTATTATTACATTGTAATATATAAGGAAATAATTATACAACTCACCATAATATAGAATCAGTAGAAGCCCTGCACTTGTTTTCATGCAATCAGATGGTACCATCTGGGAGTAACAGGAGACAGTGACAGATCATCAGGCATTAGGTTCTCATAAGGAGCATGCAACCTATATCCCTCGCATGAGCAGTTCACAATTAATGTTGCTACTGATCTGAACAGAAGTGGAGCTCAGGCGGTAATGCAAGTGACGGGGAGAAGCAGTAAATACTGATGAAGTTTCGTTCACTTACTCACTGCTCACTTCTTGCTTTGCGGCCGGGTTCCTAGCAGGCCATGGACCAATCGGGCCGTGGCCCGGGGGTTGGGGACACCTGATATAGATTATTCATATCACATTAATGATATTGATACAGATTAAAAGACCTAAGAATAGAGTGGTGGGAAGAGATATAAATGTACTGGTTTCCTGTTACTTCATAGTGTACATGGTGGAAACTGACTTTATCAACTAGGAAACCTGATTGTGTTTGGTTGCAGCTGCTATTGCTTCCAGGGTAAGTACTATCTTAACATCTGTTATCATACATTTATGTCTCCACAGTTGTACCTCATATACATTATATATTAGTATGTACTAATCTGTGTCTACTTCTTTTAAGTCAACATTTTATTTGTTTATTCTTAATGTTCTATGTTATTTCCTTTGGAATATTACTTTTGATGGATATTGAATAGTTTCCAATTTTTGTCTATTTTAAATAGCATTGCTATGAACATTCTGGTATATGTTTGTGAAATGTATTTTTTCATGTCTACTCTATATATTATTGGAGTGAAATTGTTGGGCCACAGAGCAGGCTCATGTCTGCCTTCAACTGATGATACCAAACACTTTTTCAAAGAGATTGTATCAATTTACTTTCTCTACACAAATATAAGAGCTCTGGCTGTTCTTTAATAATACATGAGATATTCCATTTTTTGTATTGTTGCCATTGATGCTCTTTCATGAAGATTTACTTTGGATTTTCAATGCCTAAGGAATATGAGCATATTTTCACAGGTATTTGGTCAATTATACTTCCTCTTTGCAAATATCTAAGTCTTTTTCTTATTAATTGTTTGAAGATTCTAAGCTATAACTTGTATAAAAGTACCTTGTCGTATGTATTATGAGAATATCTGTTTAAATTTTGAATTGTATTTTTACTGTTTTAATGCTTTCATTTGATAAATAATCAATTGTTGCACAGCTTATGCTTATCATTTTCACCTGTTTTGTTTACAGAATCTTTGCCTAATCCAGTGTTAGTAATATGTTCTTCTATGTTATTCTTCAAAGCTTTATTGTTTTATTAGTAATGTTTATGAAATTCCATGGGAATTTATTTTTGTATGGGTGAAAAATCTGCAAGATTGTATCATGAGGAATTACTAAAAATTAAGTGCTTTTGGTCTATTTAAACAATTTCATTTATTTACTTTTCTTTGTACAATTTTTTAAAGTTTTGGTGTAAAAACTTGGTGTCATTAAAGTAGTTAGAACATGACACATTTTACTCTGTGTCTTTAATAAAATAAAAAGGCACATGATATGTATTCCTCGAAAGTTGTAAAATGTTCTCATGAGCCTCTTTACACTGGCAAATTTAGAGAGATTTGCGGTAATTCTTTAGTGGTTCAGTGATGGTTTAACTTATGATAACATTTCTTCTATGATATGAAATACATGTGATGGGAATTAAATAATATGTTGCTGTAACTTCTTTATTCTTAAAAGCATTTTTAAATCCTGACATAGAGTGTTATTACATTTTATGCTTAGAAGTACTCTATTGTTCCATTTCCACTAAGTCTATTCTTTTTTTTTTTTTTTTTTTTGAGACGGAGTCTTGCTCTGTAGCCTGGGCTGGAGTGCAGTGGCCGGATCTCAGCTCACTGCAAGCTCCACCTCCCGGGTTTACGCCATTCTCCTGCCTCAGCCTCCGGAGTAGCTGGGACTACAGGCGCCCGCCACCTCGCCCCGGCTAGTTTTTTGTATTTTTTAGTAGAGACGGGGTTTCACCATGTTAGCCAGGATGGTCTCCATATCCTGACCTCGTGATCCGCCCGTCTCGGCCTCCCAAAGTGCTGGGATTACAGGCTTGAGCCACCGCGCCCGGCCTCCACTAAGTCTATTCTTAAAGGTGTATCCCTGAAGTTCTCTCATATTTATTGGCAAGAAAATATACACAACAATTTTCATAAATTTATTTATAACATTAAAAACCTGACAACAATTAAAGAGAATGAAATGATAAAATTTGATATATCCACACAAGGTGAAACTACTTAATCTACCCAAATCTTAAATAAATTATATTTAGTGAAAAAAAAGTATTAATGTATTTTTGGTGAATATGGGTAAGCCATAGAAAAGGAACACAGAATTGAGGGGAGAGCTTCCCTGAGGAATAGGATGAAGCAATCCTCAGGAAGCTCACAGAGTGGAGTTGGGAATATTATCTCATGTTTGTCATTAAATTCATGCGTGTTCTTTTTTTTTTATTTTGCTTGCCTGGTGTGTCATAAATATTTGCTAGATATATCAAATATAATACAGAGTCTACATTTTTAAAATAACAATTCCAAGATTGTAGGTAGATATCCAATTAATGAATACTAAGATTGTTTTATTGCTTTGTACTAAGGTGATTCTGAGCAATAATTTAATAATTTTAAAACCTTGTGTGTATAAATCTTTGTATCCATATAGAGCAAAACATATTAATTTGAATTTTTGCTTAAAAACATTCAAAGGCCTTACTAAATGATGTTACATATTTTTTAGTATTATCAGCATTGTGTGAAAGTGACCATTTAGGTGCATATGCTCTAAGAGTAGGTAATTTCAGTCTTTTTAATTTTTGCTAAAGTCTCATGTTATCTACCTATTCTAACATCTTATTAGAATTATTTTTTGTCATTTGGACTTCCGAAAATCATTTTTGGCCCCTAATTTCTGTTTTTATTACATATTTGTTAGTAGTTATGTCATCATTATAGTAGCCTCATAAAATGAATGTGTAATAATTTTGCAGATTTTCTATACTCAGAAACATTAAAAAAAAACACATTTACTGGTTTATTATATATGTATATATGCATATGTTAAAATGTGTGGAAAACTGTTTAATATCATTTACTTTTTCTTTTTAGAAACACCAATTCTATATTTATGGAATTGTCTGTGATTCATATCTAATATTTTCTTCAGGACTGTTTTTTATTAGATTTTACTTTTGTCTGCTCTGTGGATGTATTTCCCATAATTGGAGTTTGTTAATTTATCTGCTCATTTATTTATGTATGTTAGAGCTCTATCAGTTTACTTTTCAACTGTTGTGTCTTCTTGAAATCTACTCTTTCTTTTCTAGGATCAATGTTTAAATTTATTGAGAAGCATTTGTGAAATGTTATTTCTATACCTCTTAGTTCAATTTTATTGCCATCTAAAAGACAGGAAATAATTCAAAAGCTCAGAATTCAGAATGTTTTATGAAAAAATATTCTAAGTTATTGAAAACAATTGGAAAAAGGACAATAATAGTTTTTTTCTTTTTTTTTTTTGGTCTTAAAATATTTTGTGCTTACCACTGCTGACTTTGATCAGCAGCTGCAGGTGATGTCTGTGATTATTCCGAAATTCCTCTTACTTCTCCAAGCACCTTTTGAAGTTTAAAGTTATGAATTATAGAATTTAAATATATAATATCTAGGTAGCTTAATTTTAATCTTAGCCTGTTACATTCATATTTTAGTGTGGTAATGTGGAAATAGTACTATAGGGATAGTACTACAGTACTCCGCTTCCTGTGGCCCTTTCAGTTCCTTCTAGAATATATCATTTTATGTAGAAACAAATAATTTATTGAGACTTTTAGCAATGTTCACTTACATTTCAAAACATTATCAGACTTTTATAAGTCACCGTTGTTCATTCTCTCTGATTTAAGAACCAATAATAGATACTCTTCATTTATTGTCACCATTTTTTTGTGGTGATTTTAACCTTTCATAAATGGTATCATTATTTTATCTCCTTCACACTACTTTTGTTGTTTTCTGTGTGTTATAGAATCAAGAAGAGTGAAACATGCCTTTATTCCACAATCTTTAACTGCGGTTGTTAGCCCATAGATTTTGAACTTCATCTTTATTGTTGTTATTATCCTGACAACCTTTTGAGTATCATAACCCCATGAATTTTACTTTTCTATTCTGCTTAGCATTCTTAAAATCTCAGTTTTCCCCCTATTTTATTACCAATATGTACAGATGCTTGTACTGTAACCACAAAACAAGTTCTTGTGATTCTAGTTTTCACAATTCAAATTTTAATCTTAGTTCAATAAAACTTCCTTGGTAATTATATGTAAGCAAATCAAGTCTGTACTAGTAAGAAGAAAGGTCTTTTTAAACAATTTATTTTCTTTTTACGGATTCAGGGGGTATACATGAAGGTTTGTTACATGAATTTGTTGCATAATGGTGATATCTGAACTGTTGGTGTACTCATCATCCAAATAGTTAACATCGTGCTCAATAGATAATTTTCAGTCCTTGCCCCCATCAGAATCTCCCCGTTTTTGAAGTCCCCAGTAACTCAGAAACAAAAAAATCAAATACTACATGCTTTCACTTATAACTGGTAGCTAAACAATGGGTAAACATGGACATACAGAGAAGGAAGGTCATAAATGGATTTTTGATAACCTAGAGAGGATGTCTACAATACCTGTATAAGAAATATATATACAAGTATGCACACTGTCGTCACTGTTATTCAAGATAGTGCTGGAAGCCCTAGCTAGAGCAATCACGCAAGAGAAAGAAATATAGGTCATCCAAACTGGAAAGGAAGCAGTCAAATTATCCTTGTTTGCAGATGATTGGATCTTATATTTGAAAACAACTAAAGAGTCCATGGAAATAAAAATATTATAACTGATAAAAAATTCAGTAAAGTTGTAGAATACATAATCAACATTTAAGAGGCCTGTAAGGTTTCCACTGGAAAGTCTGCTGCCACACATATTAATTTATTTGTTTTCTTTCTCTTGCTGCATTTAGGATCCTTTCTTTATCCTTGACCTTTGGGAATTTGATTATAAAATGCTTTGAAGTACTCTTCTTTAGGTTAAATCTGCTTGGTGTTCTATAAGATTCTTGTGCTCGGATGTTGATATCTTTCTCTAGGTTTGGAAAGTACTCTGTTACTGAATAAACTTTCTACCACTATCTCTCTCTCTACCTCCTCATTAAGGCCAATTACTCTTAGATTTGTCCTTTTGAGGACATTTTCTTGACCCTGTAGGCATGCTTCATTTTTTTATTATTATTTTTTCTTTTGTCTCCTGCGATTGCATATTTTCAAATAGCCTGTCTTCCAGCTCACTAAATCAATACTGCTACTAAAAGACTCTGATCACCTCAGTATGTCAATTGCATTTTTCAGCTCCAGAATTTCTGCTTGACTCTTTTTAATTATTTCAATCTCTTTGTTAAATTTATCTGAAAGAATTCTGAATCTCTTCTTTATGCTATCTTGAATTTCTTTGAGTTTTACAAAAAAATATTTTGAATTCTCTGTCTTAAGGGTAAAATATCTCTGTTTCTCTAGGGTTGGTCCCTGGCACCTTTTTTATTTCCTTTGTGTAAGGTCAGGTTTTCCCGGATGATATTGAAATTTGTAGATGTTCATCTGTGTCCGGGCACTGAAGAGTTATGTCTTTATTGCAGTCTTTGTAGTCTGGACTTATTTTTACACCTTTTTCATAGGAAGGCTTCCCAAGTATTTAAAAGGACTTGGGTGTTGTGACCTAAGCCGTATCTGCCTAGGGGGCACCTCAAGCCCCGTAATGTCATGTTCTAGCAGTCTTCTAGAGGTACCACCTTGGTGGTCATGAGCAAGGTCCAGAAGAATCTCAGTATTACAAGACAGAGACTCTTGTTTTCTGCTCTTACTTTCCCCCAAACAAATGGAGTGTCTCTCTCTCTCTCTGTCTCCTTTGTCCTGAGTAGCCTGAAGCTGGGGTGGGGTGACACAAGAACACCTGTGGCCACCACCACTGCGACTGCACTGGGTAAGACCTAAAGCCAGTGCAGCACTGGATCTTGCCAAAAGCCCACTGTAACCACTAACTGGCTACCACCTATGTTTGCTCAAGGTCCTAGGGCTGTACAATCAGAACATGGTGAAGCCACACAGACTTGTAGTTTTGTCTTCCCAAAGTGCTCTGCATTGCCCCAGGCCTAGGCGAATCCAGAGGTGCCATCCGGGAGACAAGGACTAGAGCCAAAAACCTTAAAAATTTACCTGGCATCCTATTGTGCTGCTGCTGAGCTGGCACTCAAACCACAAGATGCAGTTCTTCCCACTCTTCTCTCTCCTTTCCACAGGCAGAGGAGGCTCACTGCATGTCTACCACCAGCACAGGCCCATGGAGAGTACTGACAGGCTTCTGTCAATGTTCACTTAAGCCCTAAGGGCTCTTCAGTCAGCTAGTGGTAATGTTGCCAGGCCTGGGACTCAGTGTTCAGGGAAGGGTGCTCCCCTCTGGCCCACATCAGGTTCATAAACGCTATCCAATTGCCAAAGCCTGGAGCTAGTTCCTAAGGTACAAGTTTTTGTTTTTGCTGAGCTAGTTCCTAAGGTATAAGAAAAAGACTACTTTTCCTTTTGCTTTTCTCAAGCAGATAGAGTCTCTCACCAGAGCCACCACAGCTTTGTATGTGCTGTGTCTCAACTGAAGCTAGCAGGTTTCAGAGTCTCACCCGAGGCCCATGACCTAGTTACCTGGTTATCTCTCCTGGTTATTCAGGGCCCAAGGACTCTTTAGTAAGCAGGTGGTGGGTCCTGCCAGGAATGGGTTCTTCCCTTCTTGGTAACAGGCTCACTTCTGGCCCAGGGTGTGTATGGAAATGTTGTCTGTGAGCTGGGGCCTGGAATGGGGGCCTCATGACCTTTCTTAGTATCCTATTCTACTGTGGCTTAGCTGGTATCCAAGATGCAAGAAAAAGTCATCTTTGCTCTTCCCTATCCTCTTCTCAAGCAGAAGGAAGGGGTCTCTTTTGAAACTGTGAGCTGTACAGCCTGGGGTTGGGGGAAATATGGCACAAACACTCCCTTAGCCGCTGTTGCTGGTATCTCAGCATGTTGTCTGCCCCCCACTACAGTCCGCTGCTCTAAGCCCAGCTCAGCACTACGACTCATCTAGGAGTTGCAGTCCTTGTGGCCTAGACTGTCTTTCAAGTTTATATATGGACTCATGTTGTGAGGTTTGCTGGAACCCAAGTGCCAACAACTAAGGCAGACACTTCCCCTCTGTGTCGCTAGGGCTGTTTTAAATGTTCCTTCCCTAGGCGGGCATGAGCTAAGTATAGCCTGGTTCTGTTTTAACAAGGCAGCACTGAATTCAGTGCAAAGTCTCACCATCAGTGTGTTCTGCCTCCCGAAGCATACAGACTCTCTTCGCCATGCAGCCACTGCCAGGGGATGGGAAGAGGTAGTGTCAGCAATTCAAGAGTGTCTCTCTTGCTCTCTTCAGTGCATCATTCAGTAATATGAAGTTACAATCAGGTGCTCTGAACGCTCACCTAATTTTTAGTCCTTATGAAGTTTCCTTTTTTGTGTGTGTAGATAGATGTTAAGTTTGGTATTCCTGCAGGGAGGACAATTGATACAGCCTCTTATTCCGCCATCTTGCTCCACCCCACCTCAACTTAAAAATTCAGATTTGTGTGTTAACTTGACACTTTTTATAGCATTTAAATCTAAAATTTGGCTCCAAACACAGTTTATTTACGCAGCATAAATTTGGTTGTGGTGGATTCTCATTTGTCTTGTAATTTCTTCTTTAACAAAAGGGTTATTTAGAACAGTGTTATTTCCCAGACATTTTCAGAGATCCCTAATTTCTTTCCATCAGTTTCCAATTTTATTTCATTGTAATCAGAGAAAATACTTTGAATATCTCAGTTCTCTTAAGTTGATTAAGACTTTCAACTTATTGGTCTCTGAACATAAAGTGCATCTCTTGTAGACAACATATAATTAGAGTCTGTTTTCTTTTTCTTTTAATCCAGATTGAAATTACTCAAAACTTAGCATTTACTCAAAACTGTTTACATTAAATATAATTATTGATAGGTTATCAATTAGAACTATTTGTTATTTACATGCTATGTTTTTCACTAAGGCATGCTTTTTTCCTTCCTCTGTACCTCCGTGGCTGCCTTATTTTGTGTTACCTATTTTTGGTGTATATTTTAAGTTTCTTTTATTAACTATGTTTTAATCATATTCTAAGTCATTTCTCAGGATTTTTTTTTTTTTTTTTTTTAGACGGAGTTTCGCTCTTGTTGCCCAGGCTGGAGTACAATGGCGCGGTCTTGGCTCACTGCAACCTATGACTCCTGAGTTCAAGCGATTCTTTTGCCTCAGACTCCCGAGTAGCTGAGATTACAGGCTCCTGCCAACACACCTGGCTAATTTTTTTGTATTTTTAGGAGAGACAGGGCTTCACCATGTTGGCCAGGCTGTTCTCAAACTCCTGACGTCACTCAGGTGATCCGCCCACCTCGCCCTCCCAAAGTGCTGGGATTACAGACGTGAGCCACCGTGCTTGGCCATTTCTCAGGATATTAATGCACCTCTTAACTTTTTAAAAAGTCTAATTCAGATTAATAATAATAATTAAAACAGTACATATAAATGTTCCTCTGATACACTTTTTTTTCTCTCCCTCCTTTGTACTATTTTGGACATACAAATTTATACTTTGTAAGTCCATTAGACTGTCTTGTAACCAACTGTGTAAAACATCAGTTACAGTTATATTTACCTATGTAATTAACCTTGTCCGTGCTCTCTATTTACTCCTCTCTTTCAGCCTGAAGGACTTCCTTTAGTATTTCTTAAAGAGCACTCCTTCTGTGACAAATTTCCTTTGTTTTAGTTTATGTGAGAATGTCTTTATTTCCCCTTTATTGAAAAAATTAAAGAAAGGCCGGACCGGGTGGCTCACGCCTGTAATTCCAGCACTTTTGGAGGCTGAGATTGGAGGATAACCAGAGGTCAGGAGTTTGAGACCAGCCTGGTCAACATGGTGAAACCATGTCTCTACTAAAAATACAAAATTAACTGGGCATAGTGGTGGGGGCCTGTAGTCCCAGCTACTCGAGAAGCTAAGTCAGGACAATCGCTTGAACCTAGGAGGTGGAGGTTGCGATGAGCTGAGATCACACCACTGCGCTCCAGCCTAGGCAACAAAGTGAGACTGTCAAAATAAATAAATAAATGCATACATAAAATAAATAAATAAATTAATTAAAAAGTCCTTTAACACAGAGTCCTTCATACTATTAACATTTTATTCTAGTGTTGTAAATTTGTAACAATTGATGAGCCTATATTGATACAATGTTATTTGCTGAAGTATACTCTTCTATTTTGAAAAATGGATAATGTTAAATATACACCATCAAAATATACTGAATAGTTTCATCACCCTAGAACTCCCCTGTGCTTCTTTATCCTCTGTGCACCTCTCCCTTTGCCACCAAACCTCTGACAATGACTGATCATTTTATTGTCACTACAGTCTTTTCCAGAGCTTTAAATGATTGAAGTAAAATGTAGCCTTTCAAACTGGCTTCTTTCATTTAGCAATAGTCATTTAAGTTTCCTCTATGTCTTTTTGTGGCTTCATAGGTTTTATTGCTATGTAATATCTCCTTGTGTGGAAGTACTTCAGGTTTTCTTAAATCCATTTACATATTCCTTGCCTCCAGTTATGGAAACTATAAATAGCTGCTATAAACATTCATATGCAGGTTTTGCTTTGACATCAGTGTTAATCTCATTTGAGTAAATACCTAGGAGCGTGATTGCTGGATCATAGGATAAGGCTGTGTTTAGCTTTTTAAGAAATTTCCAAACTATATTCCAGAGTGGCTGTACCATTTTGCATTTGTACCAGCAGTGAATGACAGCTCCTATTCTACATTCTTGCCAGCAGCTGGTATTATTCCCTTTCATTTTGAAGGGTAGTTTTGCTAGACATAGAATTCTTGATTTCTTAGCCTTTTTCTTCCCCACATTTTTAGTATGTCATCTCACTGTCTTCTGACTCCAATGATTTCTGATAAGAAGTCAGACATTTATCTTATTAAGGATCACTTATAAATGATAACATTATTTTACTATTGCCCCTTGTTCTGGGACTTCAGTTATCCATACTTAGGTATGTTTCATGGTTTCTTACAGGTCTCTGAGATTTTGCTTATTTTTCTTCCTGTTCTGTGGCTCCTCAAAGTGGATAATCTTTACTTACTGGTTCTTACCTCTGACAGCTAAAGTAAGTTGGTAATCTCGTGGAGTTAATCTTATTTACAGTTATTTAAATTTTGCCCTTCAGAATTTCTATTTGGTTTTTAAAAATATTTTCTATCTATCAGTTGGTAAAACAGAGTTTCATACTTTGTTTTAATTATTTTGCGTAGTTTTCTTTAGTTTTATGAACATGTCAATCAGAGGTGATTAAAATATTTATCTCTAAATCTATCATCTGATCTCCAGGGACTTTTTTTTCTGTGTATGAAAAATAATTTTCAATATTTGCATATTACATTATCTTTTCTTAAAAAGTGGACTTTTAGATAAATAATAGAATAATTATGGTATCACATCTCTTTCCCCATAACAGTTTGTTGTTTTAGCTGTGATTGTAATTGCTGTTGTTTTCATTTTTTGTGTTTTTTTTTTTTTTGTCACTTTCTAGATTAATTCCATAGATTCCATATTCTCTGCAGTCTGTAGCCACTGAGTTCTGTGTCACCAATTTTCTCTTATTTAAGTGTATCTTTTCTTTTAAAACTGGCTTCCTAATGGTGTTTATTAGATCAGTATAATTTAATGTTCAGCCAAATGTCTTTCGGTAAGACATTTTTCTTAAAGTCTTTCAGACTGTAAGTCCTCCACCTTTAGCCAAGGGATCAATTCTATTGGAATATGTACACTTTCAAAAAACAGGGAGTTAAGTCAGCCTCAAATTTCACTTCCTATTTGTACAAGGCCTCCAGTTCACCTGGAGGTGAGTAACTGGGGCCTTCCTTTTTCTTAGGTCTTTCCTGTGTGTGCACACAGTCGTGTACATACAAGTCAACTTTCAGATCCCCAGGAATTTGTCAGAGCTTCTCAAAGTTCCCCATGGTAAAGTGGTTCTCCAGATCTTCCTTTTAGCTCTTTGGTCAGGCTCTTATTTGCCCCAGCTGAACCAGCAGACTGTTAATGTTTTTTAGTAAAACCTGAGGATAGCATTCCCATCCCCCACCCCAGAGCTAAATTCCAAATCGTTAAATAGCAAGAACACCTTTGAATGGTGATTTTCTAGGGAATTTCTAGCTTGATCAAAGTACTATATGCACTCTAGTGATGGAACTTATAATGGAGACTCAGAATAGGTAAATCCTCAGTGTTGGATGTAAGGTTGTTAAATTTTGACGACTACCATATCAATGAGGTGGGGAGGGAGGAGAAATGGGAATAACTCCACGTTAAAAACCACTGTCTCTGCTGGTCAGCAGAGTTTTTTTTTTTTTTTTTTTTTTTTTTCTTCAAGAGATACTTTTCAATTTGTGCCTCTGGTTAATTTCCAGAGTTCTAAATTGTTGATGTATATTGTACTTTCATTGATCTGGGGGAAAGTGTGTGAAGCCAAATTCTTACTTCTCCCACTCGAAGGCTGTCTCCTTTATACGGTTTTTCGAATGCCTATTTGGTTAGGGCAATTATAAATTAAGAACATGGAAAAAAAGTTAAAGATTTTAGATAGCAGATAGAAGAACGCAAATCTGCATCAGAGTTTTAAAAAGTACTGCACAGAAGAAGACTCCTAATCAGAAAATAGTTCATAAAAATATTCTCTTATCAAGGCACAGCAATAGAGAAAAAGACAAATTACATACATTTTAACAAATCACATACTTTTCAATGTGACATTATAACACAGTCTGACATCTTTGGGTACTAAAGAGACAGATAAAAGCATGAAAAATAGATTTAAAAGATGACGGGCATGAATTATATAAGATGAGACATGGATAAATAATTCTTGCTTAAGTCACACACACACAGTGTGTGTCACACAAGTGTCATTCAGTGATGAGATTTGTTCTCAGAAATGCGTCATTAGGCAATTTCTTCATTGCGCAAACATCATAGAGTGTACTTACACAGACTTACACGATGTAGCCTACTATATGTCTAGGTTGCATGGCACAGCCTGTTGTTCCTAGGCTACAAACCTGTACAGCATTTTGTTTTACTGAACACTGTAGGCAATTGTAGCACATGGTAAGTATTTGTGTATCTAGATATATCTATGCAAAGAAAAGGTACAGGAAAAATACAGTATAAAAGATAAAAAAATTTTGCAGGACAGATAAAAAATTTTATAGGACATTTACCATGTATGAATCTTGTAGGACTGGAAGTTGTTCTGGATTAGTCTGTGAGTGAGTGGTGAGTGAATGAATATGAAGCCCCAGGATATTGTTTTACAGTACTGTAGACTTTATAAATGCTTTCGTCTTAGGCTACATAGATTTATTTTTAAAATTTATTTTTTCAATAATAAATTAATCTGTTCAGGTGCGGTGGCTCAAGCCTGTAGTCCCAGCACTCTGGGAGGCAGAGGCCAGGTGGATCACTTGAGGTCAGGAGTTCGAAGCCAGCCTGGCCAACATGGTGAAACCCTGTCTCCACTAAAAATACAAAAATTAGACAGGTGTGGTGGCAGGTGCTTTTAATCCTAGGTATGAGGGAGGCTGAGGCAGGAGAATCTCTTGAACTCAGGAGGTGGAGGCTGCAGTGAGCTGAGATCATGCCACTGCACTCTAGCCTGGGCAACAGAGCAAGACTCTGTCTATAAATAAATAAATAAATAATCTTAGCTTACTTGTAATATTTTTACTTCATTAACTTTTAATTTTTTAACTTTTTTGTTATGTAATAACATGATGTAAAGTTGTACAAAACTGTATTGCCCTCTTTAAATTCTTATTCTATAAGTGGTTATTTTTGAATTAAAATTTTTTTTCTGTTTTTACTTTTTGAACTGTTGTGTTGAAAACTAACAAACACACACCTAAGTCTAAACTTACACAGGTTCAGGATTATCACTATCACTGTCTTCCACCTCAACATCTTGTCCCACTGGAAGGTCTTCAGGTGCAAAAATGTGCATGGAGCTGTCATCCCCTATGATAACCATGCCTTATGCTGGATACCTCCTGCATGAGGCTGTTTTATGGTAACTTTTTTTTTTATAAGTAGGAGTTAGTACACTCTAAAATAATAAAAAGATAGTACCATATATATCTAAACCAGTAATGTAGTTGTTTATGATTGTTATCAGTCATTATGTACTGTATGTGAGTGTATGTGCTGTACTTTTATACAACAGGTAGTGCAATAGTTTTCTAAGTTTCTATACACCAACATCACCCAAAAAAAGTGAATAATGTGCTATGACAGCTGCACCTTCCCAAGGCAATAGGAATTTTTTTACTCCATTATAACCTTATGGAACCACCATTGTATATGTGGTCTGCTGTTAACTGGACATTGTTATGCCGCATATAATTTGTGTGTGTGTGTGTGTGTGTGTGTATGTGATCTGTATACACTACATTCCCTTCGTCTAATTGTAAATTTAGGTTTATGTGGTTTTCAAAATTAGACAAGTTTTATGTTCTCTAAGGACTCAATTATCCCCAAGATCTTGGTGATATTTTCATTTTGATGGTAAGAATTCATTGCACAATGTGGATACACAATATTATTGAACTAAAACTTACAGAGATATACTCAAAAATATGAGAGGATGGAAAATTTTAAAAGTCCACCATCTTCTAGTCATTCTAACATAGACAATAAAAGGTATTTCTGAAATTTATAAAATTGAAGAGAACATTGTATGCTGTTTTATTTTTAAAAATTACCTAAAATTACATAAATTGATAATATATGCTGCCATTAAATATAATGAAATAGTGATCATTTTATAGATAGTTCTTCTTTTTTGAAGGAGTTATCAGTTCTCTCCTATATTTCATATAGAAAAATTAAACACATTGCCTTACAAAATGTGATAATTCTGAAAAACTGCTCCTTGAGCTTCACTTTCATAAATTAGGAACAACTGTATCTCATTTTAAATAGGACACCATTGTACAATTTGGAAATCCATTATAGAAAACAAATTTCTATATTTATTCTATTTTCCTCAACTGTGATAGAGTACATGAGTAAAAATACATATGAAATTAATTCAGCCTGTGAGTAACACCTTTGAAAGATGTTGAAGTGAATATTTGAAATATTTACAGGTACCTAGGGCATAATTTGCCTTTTAACATAATAAACATTTTGCCAAATATATTGATGTTTCTAGTTTAACAGTTCAATTTTATTTCAAAATAGCCAATCTTTACTTTCAGTTTAAGTCCTGGCTTTCATTTCAAATTAGAATTTAAGTGGATAGTACTGCATCATCATAATTTTATCTTAATGTAATAACATGCTAGTAATTGGTGTTATGTTACTGAAATTATAAAATATCTTTCTGTAACTATTAATACTAACCCCATTTCTGTAAAAGAGAAGACCTAAATGTTAAATTCATCAAGATAGACAGAAGAGTAATGGAAAGGACATTTCTCATCAATGAATTTTGAATGGCAGAATTACTAGTGAACACCTCAAAGACTGAATGGTTCTACTTAAAAGATTTTATTTTTAACTTGAAGAACATTATGAACTCATTGCTTGAAAAATATCCTAATTCACTCTTCCGTGTTTGGACCATGATATTGGCAGGACTATTTTCAGCACTAACTTCAGCAGCTGGCTGTGAAGCTAAAGGTCAAATAAAACTCCTTAGAAATGTATGTCCTATAACATTTGATTTTTAAATACACATGAGGATTCTACACACCTAGTAAGTCTAGCTTCTGTTTCCCTTAGGACAGAATAGGAGGAAGAGTTTAACTCTGGATATTGATGTTAAGTATTCTTGCACTGAGGTTGAGGTTGCTAATGAGAAAAGCCCAAGAGTTCATTATAAGTTCTGCCATTAACGACCTGTGTAATTTTGGGGAGGTTACTTAAAGAATACGTGCCTCAATTCCCTTATTTGTAAGAAGGAAGATTGAAAATAACATTTATCTCATAAAGCTCATGAGGATATAGTAAGTATGTACATAATCATTCAGAAAAGTGACTAGTATATGATAACTAAGTTAGCATTATCTATAATGCCTTTGCTCTACCTTGCAATGTGTGGCAGAGTTTACATGTACAGTTTATTACTAATGAGGATACAATAGGAGTAATAAATTAATATAAAGACACATGCAATGTTGTTTGTTACCACCAAATTCCATTGAGTTCCAACAGACAGTGTAGAATTAGTTAATTAATGAGAGTCCATTTTCTGGCTTTAGTTTCCATTTGTTCTCCTTTCAGTGTCTCTTCTATTATTATCCCTCTCTAGTCTCTAAACAAAGAACACAAATTTCCTATTTCATTATGCGCTAGGAGTGCATATGCATAGGAGAGTCATTGCACACTCATCTGGAGAATTTGACATTCCATCTCCATTGCTCCAGGAATATTTTACTTCTTTTTCCCTCAAGGAGTCCTGGGCCCTCTCCGCCACCTCTTGCACTATATGCCACTGCAGATGGAGAATTGTGGCTGCTTTCTTAACTAGCTTGAAACATTTGGATCCTATATGACACAGTTTTACCCTTGTACTGAGGGTATTTCTGTATACCACTGATCTCCAAAGGCTAACACATTGTTGTCCTACATTATCTTAATAACTCAGGCTGCCATTGCAGCCATTATTACCCTTAGAAGTAAACATGGATCCTAACCAGTGTACATCAGAGACAGAGTTTGCTCTTAGCAGATGACTACCAATGCTCATTTTGAAATCACAAATGTAGCAAAATGTCACATGGCCTTTATTCCTGTTACCTTGTCTGGGGGGCATAGTGTCTTTTTGGTCATTTGCTATTATAATTAGCAGCCATATTCACCAGTAGATGCGACACTTAGACATCATCAGTTTAGTTACATACTAAGTGAGACACTATATTAGCTTTTGCATCCACTTATTTCCACAAGTTTTCAGAATAGTTTGGGCCAGCATTTCTGAAACCTTTTAATGTTGCTTCCACTGCTTTCTTCCCATATTTCTCAGTTCAATAGGGCACAAGTTGCTTTTCTCCCCTTGGACCAGTGTTTTCTGCTCCACTGCTCTAAGAAAGTCTTGGGGACTGCCAGAAGATCTCTAGCTAAATTAGTTAGAGTTTTCTAAGTATCCATTCTGGGGTCAGTTTAATGAGGGCAGGAATAATTCATGGATTTATATTTATACTTTTTTTTGAAAATGGAAATATTTCTTATAGTTAATAAATTATGGCAGGTTTAACACTTATTAAGTGTTGATTTTTAACCAGTGTACCTCAAGGTGTTTGAGCAATTTTAGTGGTCACTTTTCATTTTTTTCAAAGTCCTCAAAGATATAGTTATATTGTATAGAGATAGAAATACTTCAAATAATTATCGGTTTTGGCTATTTAAAGAGACTAGGGTTTCAGAAAAGCTGTGAGGCAATTGCTTAATCATCACCCACTTTGTAGCAGAGTGCTATAGGAATGTTCTCACTCTTTTTACCAATAAACAATTAAATAGCACGCATTTCTTTGGTTCCACTGGGAAACACCTGCTCTCTGCAATTGGGGCTAAGGCATTCCAAATTCAATGAAGGGTGCACTAATTAGTCTCAGTCGATTGGTCCACAGGCTGACTGCTTTTCCCAGATTTCCTTATAACATTACAGGCTGCTGCTGAAAGCCTTTTCTTGACCATCTTTGGCATGATTCCAGGTTTCTATCACTATGGATAAATTAATAAACCCTTGTCTTAGTTTGCCTGGGCTGCTATGAAAAATTATTATGTAGTAGGTAGCTTAAAACACAAAACATTTTATATACTTCTGCAGGCTGGATGTCCAAGATTACAGTGCCAGTATGACCAGGTTCTTTTTGAAGGGCTTTCTTCCTTATTGAAGACTCTCTCTTGTTGAAATGACCATTTTCTCGATGTATTCACACATGGTGTAGAGCAGAGAGAAAGATCATTTCTCTCCTGTGTCTTCTTATAAAAACATGATTCCACTCATGACTCTTCCACCCTCATTACCTACTTACCTCCCAAAGTCCAGTCTTTAAAAAGTCATTACATTGAGGTTTTAGGCTTCAACATAACAATTTTTGAGATGCACATACCTTCAGTACCCCTGTTCTTCTATCTTTCTTTGAGGGACAGAAGTTTGAGTTTATTTGGGATCTCATTCATTCCTTCCATAAAGGAGAGATGTTAAGTGTCTTAAATTCTGACACTGTAGTAGTCTAGTCATTTTAATTTTTTATCCTCTATGAGAAAGATTACCTAAAAACTTTTCCACTGCCTGGTGTAACTAATATTTTGTCCTTTTTCTGAAAGAAAGCATTTATCCTTTCCGTTTTCTTTTTTTGGATGGTCAAAAATTTAGTTTATGATTCCAATGCATTGTTTACAGTGGTAAAGTCTGTTAGAATCAACAGTTTCTATTGTTTTCAACACCTTGAAGACAGTATCCTTAAATTTGTAATATAAACATAAAGTATGTCTCTAATATATTCCATTCATAGACTATTTCTATAGTTAATTAAATTCATAGTTAAAATATTGTCCCGTTATGATCATAAATTACTGCCTATCAAATGCCGAGGTACTCCTTCAGTACCTCTCTACAATAGTGGGCTGAGTCTATGATTGTGTTTCTTTTCCAAGGCTTTTCATACAGGTTCTGAATTTAATATAGGTAGCATTTTAACAAATAATTTTATAATTTACTAAGGGATTTTCCTGGCTTCTCCAAGACCAATGATTCAAACTTCTTTTATATTTCAAAATCACTAAAAAAGTTAATCACAATGTTCTCATCACCAAGAAATGCTAAGTATGTGAGGTGACAGATATGCTAATTAGCCTGATGTAATAATTCCACAATGTATACATACATCCTAACACTACCCACATACATATATACAAATACTTGTCGATTAAAAATAAAATAAGGCTGGGTGTGGTGGCTCACACCTGTAATTTCAACACTTTGGGAGCCTGAGACAGGTGGATCACATGAGGCCAGGAGTTTGAGACCAGGCTGACCAACATAGCAAAACCCTGTCTCTACTACAAATACAAAAATTAGCTGGGTGTGGTGGTGCCCACCTGTAATCCCAGCTGCTCAGGAGGCTGAGGTACAAGAATCTCTTGAACCTGAGAGGTGGAGATTTCAGTGAACTGAGGTCATGTCACTGTTGTTTCTTGTTTACTTTTCTAATACTGCAAAGAAGAGGCTAAGATTTTTCATTGAGTTACCTTTCTATACTCCTTCTGCTTTAGCATCTAATTCCATACATGTATTTAGAGGGTATTCCTCAGAATAGGTCTAATTCCATTTTTCTGCATAATTGTTCTATCATTTTACATATCTTAGATATACATTCTTTATTCATTTCTACAATATGCTTTTACTTGGATGCCACAAAAGCAAATTTAAAACATTTCTAGAGAGTAGAGCCCCTAAATGTATACTACTCACTCATCTTTAAAAATACCCGAATTGTTCAAACCACCATTTTATTTTTAACTGACCACAAACATGCACATGTTCTTACTTTTGTTACCAAATAATCTTTTGGTTCATTTCTAGTCAATTTTGACTGGATTTTTAGAAGTCTCTTTCTTCCCTCATCTTCTTCCAAATTCTCCTTGATCAAATGTGTTTGTTTTTTACCCTGGGACTCTAGGTCCATCATTAAGAAAATTCAGAAGATTAAATTATGACAAGTATTCATGCACATATTTATCACTTCCATAAGAGCTTCTAAAAAGAACTACCTCTAAGACGAAATTTACTTAGAAAAAAATGATCACATCTTTAAAAACTCTTGTGCTACATTGTCCATCAATAGACTCCTCATGGTGTGAAAGTTAAAATTAAAGAACAGGCTAGGCAGAGAGATAATCTTGTTTAATACTGAAGAAATATCTGCTCCCTTTAAGCCGCTTGAATGGTATTTTCAATTCCCCTTCAAAGTTACACATAAAATATTTGTAATACAGGAGGCATGATGTCACTACATAGCCTGTCAGTTTATAAGCACAGATTGTGAAGAGTACTAAAATAAATTGTCTTCAAAGTAATAGCTCCAATTAATGAGAATGCCCGAAATTAATCCTATTTTTAACTCTTATACTTTATGGTACATAAATTAGACCATATGTCTTTGAGTGTCACTCTTTTCAACTTATTACTATGTTTCATAGAGATATAAAAATGCAACCATTTTGTGGATAAAATATCAAATTTATTTCCAAGGATTATATTGGGGACTTCTGTTCTCCCTCCCTGATATACATTATGCATCTCAATTACATTAAACTACACACTGTTTTCTCTATTTCAGTATATGCCTTCATGATATTTCTTTCATGTCCCTGCTTGGATTGGAAGGGGATAAAGGAAGAGGAGAGAGGAATATTAAAAAAAATAATAATTTTCTGATTGGCTAAGCAAATATGCATTTATATTTTTCTTAAATAACATGAGGAAATATTAAAAATGAATTAACACTCTTTATTGCTGCTTGATGTATAAAGCCAAGCTAATAAGCAACACTTAAAATGTTTCTTATGGACAAAAAATTCTCTTTTTCCATTTATCAATGTAGTTTCTGAGAATCTTTGGACAAAATTCACAGCATATTCTTGTCTAGATGGTTGGGAGTCAAGAAGATGAAAAGTATATGAATATTATAGGAATGTGATTATCTCTTGCAGGAATGAATCAAAGCCTGGCATTTACAGCTGTTGAATGAAGGATAGATAGATTTAGGATAAACTCAGCCCAGATTAATGGAATGACAAATGTAATTCTACTAAAAAGACAAAGTTTGAATTCCAGATTTGATACTGACATGAAAGGAGGTTACAAAGAAATTATTTAGGCGGTCTGATCTTTAATTGTTCTTAAAAATGAGAAAATTGATTATTTCCAAGTTTAATAAAGCATTCAAATTTGTTTATATATGTTTTATTACATATAACTTATACAAACAAATATAATATATAATGTCAAATTTGTTAATCTATATTTTATTAATAAAATAGTGTATTTATAAAATTTATTAAATGTAGGCACTTCATAAATACTTTATATATACACTATCTCATCATATGTTAGAATAGCTTTGGAAATTATATATGCTATAAATGACAACATGAAGGCTCAGGAAGATCGATACCCTTCTTAGTATCATTTAGCAAGTAAGTTTTGAGAGCAAGCATTCAACTCACAACTCACAACCATCTGGACTACCTCCAGATTGAGACACATTTAGAGGATTTCAAACTATCTCTTGTTTAATGTAAAATGTAAAAATTAGAGAAAACTGTAATATGTGCAGTTTTCTTTCTTACCTATACTTTATTTCCCCATGTTTGCATTTTAATAAAAACATTCTAGCCTATCAAATAGGGGTGTTACTGACTTTTATCTTTATTGAAATTAATAACTTTTAAATTCAACTACTTTTTAAAATTCTATTCAAATATAAAGCTTGTTTAACAGATATAGTACCAAATAATTAGTTTTCAAAAAACTAATTTGCTTTTATAATGGAAGTGATGACTTACATTATTAATGTAATTTATGCATATAAATAATTTAATGCCAAATTATAGTGTTTTATAGTATGTGTAGATTACATTTTCAAATACCTTACATTACTTGCAAAATATAGAATATTGTGTAATCACAAAATTTACAAATAAACATACTGAAAGTAATAATAAATGGTAGCAATAGGCATATATTATGTAGTGTTATAATGAGAAGGTTAGAGAGAAGTCTTTAGAAATATTTATTCTTCACTAGGTAAAAATGGTTGCTTTGATTTATTTAAAATTCTGTGATGAATACTGAAACAAATCTATCTACATGAAAATATTAATTTTTGCTTTTCTATGTCTTCTGTCACCCTTACATTCTACAAAAGTCATATATAAAGTATATAAAATTAGCTGCATTCAGGGTGGTTAAATATTTGGGCTGATTATGAAGGGTAAGTTGTTAAAACCTTACCTGAATTTGTTAAGATTTACTTACTTACTCATTTGCATTTCTTTTTTGGTCACAGTGACAAAAAATAAAATCAAAGAGGTGCTCTTTCCAGCCGAGTTACATCAGAGTTTGCTCCTGCTGATTATTGTTTGATATGATTATATTTATCAAAAACAATGTATATGTAAAAGATGTTTCATCCATTATGCTCCTCTTTTTGCAGAGATTACATGAGATTTTGAGTTTTGCTTGTAAACATTTTTTAGCTAATTTAGCTGAGCCCCAGGATGTGACATTTACTAAAAACCCAGGATAAAATACTTATGGAGTCAATACATTTACAACTAGCTTGTCACATTATGAAGAAGGAGAAGAAGAGAGAAAGAAGATAAAAAAGAGAAGATTGTATGGTCTTTCATAAATAAACACCAAAAAAATTGCACTGAAAAGACATAGTGACAATCTTAATATTTACTTTTGAAAATACCTTTAATACAATTGTCAGATACTATTTGAAGTAGCGTTTTTGGTTACTTAAACTTTTCAGAATGTTTTAGATTATGTTAAAGTACAGTCATGCACTGCATAACAACATTCTGGTCAATGATAGCCCACATGTACAACAAAATCTCATAAGATTATAATAGAGCTGAAAAAATGTCTATTACCTAAGGATATCATAGGCATCATAAAGTCATAACACTGTGCATTACTCACATGTATGTGGTGATTTTGGTGTAAACAAGCCTATTGTGATGCCACTTGTAAAAAAGTATGACACGTAGAATTATGTACATTACATAATACTTGAAAATGGTAATAAATAACTATGTTGCTAGTACATATATTTACTATGCCATACATTTTATCATTAGTTTAGTGTGTATGTCTTGTACTTATTTTAAAAAGTTCACTGTAAAACAGCCTCAGTCAGATATTCCAGGTACTCAGGAGGTATTCCAGAAGAAGTCATCTTTATCATAGGAGATGACAGCTCTATGAACGTTACTGCCCCTGAAGACCTACCAGTGCGACAACATGTGGAGGTGGAAGACAGTGATATTGATAACACTGACCCAGTATATGCCTAGGCCAGAATGTGTCTTTGTGTGTTAGTCTTTAACAGAAAGTTGAAAAAGCAGAAAAATAAATTTTAAAACCATAAAAATAGAAAGCTTATAAAATAAAGATATAAATAGGGGAATATATTTTTACACAGCTGTACATTGTATTATTTTTTTAAACTTAGTGTTATTACCAAAGAGTTAAAATGTTAAGAAATAGTTTCTAAAGTGAAAAAAAATTACAGTATGCTAATGATAACTTACCATGATAGAAAGAAAAATCTTATTTTATAAATTTAGTGTAGCCTAAGTTTACAGCATTTATAAAATCTACAGTAGTAGCATACAGCAATGACCTAGGCCTTCACATTTACTTATCCCTTACTCACTGACTCACCCATAGCAACTTCCAGACCTGCAAGCTCCACTTACGGTACATGCCCTATACAGGTACCATTTTTTTATCTTTTATACTTCATTTTTACTGTACCTTTCCTATGTTTAGATATATAAATAATTACCATTTTGTTACAGTTGCCTATGGTATTTAGTACTGTAACATGCTGTACAGGTTTGTAGCCTAGGAGCAATAGGTTATACCATACAGCCTACGTGTGTAGTAGGTTATACCACCTAAATTTGTATAAGTACATTCTATGATGTTTGTACAATGATAAAAATCATCTGTCTAATGACGCATTTCTCAGCACTTATTCCTGTCATTATGTGATACATAACCGTAAATTCTCTAAAAACATGGAAAAAGAAGTATCTTTCCTTGTTTTTAATTGGGATAATTTTTTTGATTTTTAATTTGTACTTTTTAAAACAATATCTATATTCACAAACTAGCTTCAAAAACATTTCCTGTTAACACATTTTACCTGTTAGTTTAAAAACATTTGACTTTTTTTTAACTACAATTTATGATATTTTCAGGACTTTTTATGAGACACTCTTGAGATAATATTTTGCTTATCCCTTCACTGAAAATGCTTATGGGGCATCAATATCAAATATCCAAAGGAGTAAGCAGCATTGGAATATTGTATTGCATATAAAAACATGAACAAATGGTCAGGCGCGATGGCTCACACCTATAATCTCAGTAGTTTGGGAGGCTGAGATGGGTGGATCACCTGAGGTCAGGAGTTTGAGACCAGTCGGACTACATGGTGAAACCCCATCTCTACTAAAAATATAAAAACTAGCCGGGTGTGGTGGTGCACGCCTGTAGTCCCAGCTACCTGGGAAGCTGAGGAAGGAGAATAGCTGGAACCTGGGAGGCAGAAGTTGCAGTGAGCCGAGATTGTGCCATTGCATTCCAGCCTAGGCAGCAAAACTAAGTATCTATCTATCTATCTATCTATCTATCTATCTATCTATCTATCTATCTATCTATATATGAGCAAGTATTAAATGATAGGGATAAAGAGTTCTGGGTATGAGTAAAGTGAGATTATTTATTCAATGTCTGAGTGCTTCTATTTGTCTAATGTTCAATAACATTAACTATGAAGCAGGATAAATATTACTTTTCATTTCAGTAATATTATCAAGACTAATTTTCAGAGACTTTTCAAGATGTATATTAAGAAAGTTACTGGAAGAAATGTTTTCCAAAATTCATCAGCTATATCTTTCTTCATTTACTAGAGATAATTCCTAGATATTTTGACACAATCGAAAATTTATCAGTTTGGAATATTTATACAGATCATGTAGAACCTCATCATTTCTACTGATGCAACAACAATTTTTTAAATTGAAAGAGTACAGAATATTTAATTGTTGCAGTTCATTTAAATTTAAGACCTTACTATTTATTGTAGGGACTAATACCAAATTAAGAGGCTAAATTATCCTTATTGAAAATAAAATGTCTCTCTCCCAACTTTTCTGTAGAACATTTACTGTAGAAAACTTAAAATTCTAAGTACTTCTTCCAAATATATGTAAATGTTTCTAAAAACTAGATTGGCCCTTTGTAAATTGTATAACTCAGGAATATCTTTTTTAGGGACCTAGGAGCGATCTTTGAATTGTAATAATCAAGGGAGATAACTCCACTACATTTCACTTTCTTCGGTATGGTTGGAGTCTAAGTTTTGTAGGCCTTGTGCTCTAAGTTTGAAAACTGCCTTCTCTCGTAAAGATACGAGAAATTCATTTTTCATCTAGGTAAAGCCAATTAGCAAACACAGAAGGTCACCTCAATTACCAGGTAATGTTAGAATGAACTACGATTAACAAATGGCGCTGTCAAGTCCTCTTACTTGAGGAGTAATTATGTTTATCTTAAGGAAGTGTATGAAATGGGCTATAGCTGCTTAGCTATACAGTTTGAGTATTTTTGTTTGTTTGTTTTTGCGATACTTTAACTTTGGAAATGAGAAAATATATTTCTGCAGTTAGGGCTTTCTGAATAATTCTTACTGAAACTTGAAAACTGCACAGAAAAACAAGCCTTGAAAGGTCATTTAAGACTGAGTATATAAAGAGAGAACCCCAGAGATATTTAACTCTCCTGAGATTTGCATTTCTATTGCAAGGAGTGATGAGATCCTGTGGATATATTCTTGGGTGACAAAGTTGGCAACTCTGGTTTTATCTTTTCCCTGAGGAGATCTATTTATGTACTAAACAGAATAGGAAACCAAGGATTTTTCCCATTATGTTTCAAAGAAATTTCCTCAGAGAAGAAGGTACAGCTGTCTCTTTCTCCTACATATACAGAGAAAAATTATTTTGTGGTTGTGTCTTGACTATGATATAGAACCTAAAAGTATAGGGTGTTATCTGGATTTCATCATGTCACTCCAGAGGTAAGAACTGGGACACAGGGAGTCATGAAGATTTTCTCCAAGTAAGGAAAAATAAACTGTTCTGCTCCATAAACATTATGTATATTCAGAATAATTTTAATGAATATAGATACTAAAAACAAAGTTTTATGAATATGATGTATGCTTATTCTATGAGTAAATTTCTAGTATGACTAGGTTATTTTATTTTTAGTAAGTTTACAGAAATATTTAGCAACAATGCAAAATATATGGATAATAATTGTTATTGAAACAATATGGAATTGCAATAACATTTTCACAATGCATTTGTGTAAGTTATTTTTTAAAGCAATCATAAAAATTTAACATTATAGAATTTTAAACTTTACAAAAGATATTCAATTAGTTACAAGTTTAAATTATTTTCATTTTTGTTTTTAACTTCTCCTACCCTGTAGAGAGCAAAGGGAAAGCTGAGAAAGACATAAAGAATATTATTGAGATTTTGAACCTCAGAATAATAAACAAATCACATACATAATATGCATCAAACTGTACATCTGTTTGATATAGCTTAATTAACTTGAAAATAAATGCTTTAATTAACATTATTTTGTAATATGTTTATTTCTTTTATTTGAGTATGAAACTGACTATGTTTGCCTGGAGATATGACTAAAATAGCACAGATCAGCTTCTGCTTTGGAATTCTTTAGGCATAAGATATATATTTGTAACTAAGATAGCATCTTATAATGTGAATCTTTTTTTCTTTTCAATATGCTGTATTTTTCCAGAGGATTTTATTCTAATAGCCTTAGGAAAGAGACGAGGCAGGCCGTTGTTGGATATGATTTGTTTATCAAATATTTTCCTTTCTAGTTTTCTCTTTCAAAATCTTAAATAATTGGGGATATTTGGAAGGTATTGTTCTTACTTTCACTCAAACTGAGGATTGAGCTTCTAGTTTCAGGGAGGATTTCTTTATTATTCCCCCAGCATGACATTATTTACTAGTATTTATTATACCTATAAGATAACTAGGTTCAGGGAGTTGGGAAAAGAGAGGATTGAGTAGGAGAATGTGGAATTCTAGCAGAACACCTTAAAGTCCTTACTTTTTCTGCTTTTCCTTGCAGAGTTTTTTTAGCCTTGTCTGTCTCCTTTAATGCCTCAATCTTTTGTTACCTACCTGTGGAATTGAGGGCGGGAGGCCATGTATGCAGACTTCATGTGTGTCCCTAACCTGCCTGGACACTACTGTGATGCATTTCTAAACTAATGATAAAAATTCCATTACCTATATTATTTTGGGTATTCTTAAAATAGTTCTTAATTTTTAATATTATTTATTTTACTTTTATACAAGTTTAATTTATATAGAATGATGTGCACATATTTTAAGTATACAACTTAGTTCTCTTTTACATTTATTTATAGATCTCAAAAATTCACTCACTTCAAGATATAGAACATTTTCATAACTTCAGATAGTTCCTATATTCCCTATTCCAACCGATGCTTCCATAGTATCCCCATCTCACAGAAATATCTATTCTGATTCCTGTCTCTATGGTTTAATGATGAAGAGAATTAAAGTCATTTCCCGTCACCTCACAATGCAAGTAACTGCCTAAAACACTGTGATAAGAGACTGCAAGATATTTTTCTTTGGAAAGTAAAGCAACCTGGATAGATGACTTATTGAAAATAATATTTTGAATCTAATTTTCAAAAAGTGACTATCCAGTTTCTCTATGAAGAGCTCTTGCTAGAGAGTTTAAACCAATGCACACAGAAGTGCAAGTAAATCATGTTTTCAAGGGATTTTATCATATGAGAAACAAAATTAATAGAACAGAAAAAAGAAAACATAAATGAAATAAAAGAGCACGCCAAGAAAACAGGAAGGTAAAAATAACTTCATAAAATAGATTATTATCTTTATAAAATAGGACATTATAATCAGATATATAAGAAAAGACACAGAATCTATCATGTAAGAATAGAATACTGTAATAAAAGATCAGTGAAAAGAACAAATCAGAATTATAGGAAATACTAAGCAAGTGATTGTACCAATGGAAATCAATGAGAACAGATAATGTTTTTAAAAAATCTCAAAAAATATAAGAAAAATTTTAGAATGAGAATAATTATTTGAAATATATATCAATTCAGGAGTTCTACATTTGACTAATCATTACCCAAAGTGAGAGAACAGAGAAAATCATAAGTAATAAGTGATTAACATCGTAGGTGCTGATGAATGTGAATCTGTAGATAAATGTCCTCTGAGTGTGCAGACCTACTAATGTGGCAGCATCCAGATTGAGACACATTATTGTGTGCTTTTAGAGAGTATAAAATAAATAAACTATCTTTAAAACTTTTAGAGAGGAAATGGGAGACACACAGAAAAAAGAGATGTTGATGAGAGATTATATGAAGAGATATTGAGAAGGAATTGTGTGAGTCATTGCAGATTAAGAAAAATGGGAAAACGTCTTTAAATTTCTGTTAGCAGGCAACTTTAGACTTTGGCTGTAAAACTAGACAGAAATAGAGGAATTGCAAGACCGGGATCTTGTGAGCTGAAGGGAGATTTCTATGTTCTGTGTGTACATTTGCATGTTCTGTTGTTTTGTAGTTATTGTTTCTGGAAAGGAGGAAGATTGAGATGTTCATGCTTTTTAAAAATATGTAAAAAACAGTGACGTTGTGGTAGATAGCAGGGAGTATACTGTACCCTGTCATTTAATTTTTCCTTCCTTCCTTCCTTCCTTCCTTCCTTCCTTCCTTCCTTCCTTCCTTCCTTTTCTCTTTTCTTTTCTTTTTTCCTTTCTTTTTTCTTTCTCTTTCTTTCTTTCTTTCTTTCTTTCTTTCTTTCTTTCTTTCTTTCTTTCTTTCTTTCTTT